>NC_039360.1:131936892-131958150 GCF_003573695.1 Papaver somniferum | reverse complement strand
ACCTAGTCCAGATTAGATACACAATATATTAAGTCGCTACAGACACTAGCCTACTACCAATTAACTTCGGACTGGACTATAGTTGAACCCCAATCTGTCTCCCACTGATACAAGGTACAATTGCACCCCTATGCCTCTGATCCCAGCATGATACTACGCACTTGATTCCCTTTGTTGATATCACCCACAACAAAGAGTTTCTACGAACCAAAATCGCAGGCTTTGATAATAAACAAATCTGTATCACACAGAAAAGTCTATTCAAAGGATAAATCTGTCTCCCACAGATAAACCCTAGTTTGTTCCGTTTTTTGATATAATCAAGGTAGCACAGGAACCAATTGATTAATCTGGTCTTATATTCCCGAAGAACAGCCTAGATAAATCAATCACCTCTCAATACTCAATTCCTGAATACACAAGAAGAATATTGAGGATTCACGAAGAGTGAGATGAAGAACGTTCGTGAATTCTTTATCTTTCCTATCGGAGAACTCAAACGTTCTCAAGCCAATCAAAAACGATTGTACTTGTACGATAGAAAAGTAAGATCAGATCACACAACTACGATAAAGTAGTATCGGTCTGGATTTACAATCCCAATGAAGTCTTTAAGTCGTTAACCCGAATTTAGAGAAGAAACTCAAGGGTTAATGGAGATCGACTCTAGCGAGAGCACTAGTATCACACGAGAAAGGTGTGTGGGGATTAAGTTTCTCTCTAGCTAGATGACTCCTTTATATAGCCTTTCAAATCAGGGTTTTTAATTAGATATTAAGTAAACTATATTCACCGTTAGATGATACCTGATTTATATCCAAGCCAATATCTCTCAACCGTTAGATCGAAAGACAAAGCTTGTCAAATACAGTTGTTGACGTTTTCCAAGTTCGTGAGAACTGGCCCAAACGTACACATACATGTCGGTCCAATATAGTAACCGAAAGGCAACCATATGAGCTCCTCAAATTAACCTGGTTCCTCATTCATCATAACTAGTTCACTTGGCTTCAAACAAACTAGTTAGAGAGTCATTCAATTGCTATGATATCTTATGTAACTATACAAGACACAATTCTCGGTCGAGAACTTCCGTCAATTCGCGGACTGAGTCTGCAGACTGGGTCCGCTTCCACAATCCTACC
Source organism: Papaver somniferum (assembly GCF_003573695.1). Taxonomy (NCBI): domain Eukaryota; kingdom Viridiplantae; phylum Streptophyta; class Magnoliopsida; order Ranunculales; family Papaveraceae; genus Papaver; species Papaver somniferum. Next base: position 131,957,005 of record NC_039360.1, on the reverse strand, counting down.
GAATGCACTTGATCAACAAAGTTCAAAGAACTTCGGATCAAGGGTTATGTAATCTTACTCTCATTTCAATCATTGAGACTTTCTCTTAGAACGCTATCCCAACCGTTATTCATAGATCGTCTTCACGTCGGAGCAATTCTCAACTATACGATTGAAAGATGAAGAAAAACTTGGTCAAAGCGAAAAGCTTTACCAACACATGTATTTCGAGAAAAAGATAAGCATTGAATACTCAACTCGAAATATCAAATGTGTTTGATCTAGTCTATACAGCATACGACTTTTGTCTCATAAGAAGTAGGAGATAGAATAGATAGACTTTTGAATGACATATAAGTTCAAGTCTTCACATACCTTTTTGTTGAAGAAGTTCCACGGTTCCTTGGTGTATATCTTCGTCGTTGTCATTGAATCGCCATGAAGTCCTTGAGCTCAGCTACACTATTCATATCCTAGTCCGAGAATTATCTAATAGGCTAGATATCAAGACTTTATGGTTTTTATCACTAACATTGACAAACATGCTTGATATAGCAACGCATGCGAGTTCGACCGAGCTATGCTCTAACAATATCCCCCTTTGTCAATTTTAGTGACAAAACTATTAATACATATGGAATACAAAAAAGATAAACTTTAGTGGCTCCTATTCCATAGTCTAATCTTCAAATTTCCTTAAAATCTTCGTCCTTCCAAGTAATCCAATGATCCCAAAGGTTGTAAGTTTAGCATCACCGTTGTTGAAGATCCGTAGCACAAATAATGAGAGAAATCGAGATTCTCAATCATTATTAAACAGTGTCATAGTATTATTATGAATACCAAAGTCCAATTGCATCACGACTTTAACAATAATACTATGGTGATATGTATCACTCCCCCTTAGTCGATACCTATCTCGATCATGGAAACCACTCCCCCTTACACAATGATCCGAAAACCATATTATAATGTAGTGTGAACTACAATATTTCTCCCCCTTTTTGTCAATAAAATTGGCAAAGGTAAAAACGGGTTCATAATGAAATTCCCACGAGAGACAATGCACAACCAAAAGAGAAGACACACATCATCTTAAATTTAGATGCAATCTCATAGCCGAAGCTAACAGTATTCATTAAGGAGTTTTAAGATACAAGATAACCCCTAAAAAAATACATAGTCGCACTCCCCGCAAGATATTACCATTAAGCACAAGTTCAAAAAGAACTCTCCCCCATAATATGTCATTCCCAAGAGAACAACATAAGCGACCTTAATTTCAAAAGAAAAGAAGGATTTATTTGGACACCAAAAATCAAAAGAATGATCTTTTATATCCAAACTCAACCAAATCAACCACAAGTAAACCCATGATTAACTCGATTGAAAAGAGCAATTAAATCAAAACCACAAAAGTGATCAATTTAATTGGATGTGCTCAACATAAGTAAACTCACGGAGCAACGAGCTACGACTAAGTTAATCATACGGAGATAACTAACTTAATCGTTCAAATATTCGACATAAGGATACCCTTACGGAATATGAAAGATATTCAACACAAGGAAGTTCTTATGGAATACACGATCATCTACTCAACATAAGGAAAACTTTACAGAATATCACGCATACTCAACACAAGAAAGTTCTTATGGAATACACGATCATATACTCAACATAAGGAAGATCTTACGGAATATCACGCATACTCGACACAAGAGAAACCTTATGGAACATATGAATACAATAACCACAAGCGATCATGATTACAATAGTCTTTCAAATACTCAACACAAGAATTTGTGGAATATTTGAAACTTCAACTAGATTAATTACAAGAGAAACTATAATTAATCTAATTGGATAACCAATAACCAAACTAATTACCGAAGTAATCAATTTTAATTATTTTGGGATCAAAATAAAAGATTATGGAACCCCGATTAAGGTATCAAAAGGTTGACACACCTAACCGTACATGTACTCAACATAAGTATGAGAAAAGAAGACTTATGGAGTACAAAACTAAATAACCAAAGATGATTAATTTAGTTCTTAATGATCAACATAAAGCATCTTACAAAATAACCAACAAAGCCAACATAATCGACTTAGTTGTAAGGTACTCGACATAAGACACACAATGGAGCCTTCACGGTTTCTCATAACATAACACAATTAAGTTTAAAACCGTGGATACACAAGGATCAATTCTATCTTTGCATCACAAAGTGACATAATAGACTTTATCCTTGTAAAACAAACGACCACATCCTATTTTCCATCAAATACATGATTGCATAGGGTTTGCGTTTGTAATAGTCAAAAGCCGATTCGTTCTTAAACCAAAAACCGATCATGAGCGACTTTACTTTTGACAACAATATGGGATCTTCAAGTTCACGAATGCAAACAATACATATCCTATAACAATATTGCAATATATGAAACCAAATAAAATATTGCAATAACAATCATCCTCAAAATATTTTTAGAATTTTATAACCAAAACCTAAAAAATAACAAAGAGAATGAAACAAAAGATAGCTATGTGTAGTCACAATCGTTGCTATCAAAACACTAGTTATTCTTTCATCTAATCCACAAAGAAGACTTCCTAGTTATCTATTTAAAATCTATTTTACTTACCCTGAAGGTTCTTCTCATATTCCCTATATTCTTCAAGCTCATCTTCAATAAGATCAATCCTTGATTCAAGCCTATCCATTTTCTCTTCGAGTTTCTTAGAGGAAGCTTCAAGTTCATTTTTCAAGGCACGGACTTGTTCTAAGACAAGATTCATGGTCAAAGAGAGCTTCTCAAACTGAGAAACATAAGGATTTTCATCAGAGGAGGAGACATGTTTATCATAGCACATCTCATTACCAGAAGAATCCAAACGTATCTTCTTGGAGGGAAACAGAACTGTCCATACATCAATTTCTTTACTTGAAAGACTGGAGGAGGACATGGTAGAGAAGATGAAATGAGAAGATAAAAGATCCAAACTCCTTTTAAACAGCAAGGTAGATAGAAGAATTCCAGAAATGCCCTTTAAACCCTAGCAGACAAAGATTGTCCCATCTCCGGAACCGTCCATGACCACAACTTAATAAACGATGAACAAAATAAGATTACATCACAGTCCTCTTGTATATCATGATTTTTGCATAAGAGGAGTACAAGAATCATTCTATAGCAAGATTACCGTGCATAAGATTTCCAATCCAAGGTTAGATTGGGATAATCTTTGCAAAGGGAGAAACCATTCGTTGTGTTAGGTTTCTGCATATCTATTAGTTGAAGAGAGTTACGATGAAATTTCCTCTCCTTGGTAAATGAAGTTTTGATAAACCTGACTGCAGACCTTTGCACATCCTGCGCCGTTTTTGAAACTAATTTTCGAAAGGAAAAAGATTCCTTTCTCCTTTTTAGCATACAACGGTTTGTTAAGCAGGGTTGTTCATGTTTTACTGTATAGGTAGGATCCTGAATAGAGGGATTCTGTAGAACCTCTTTTGATACAACCTCAGGAGAGATTTGCTGACTTATCACATGAGACATAGATGGACATATCATGATGAGATGAGGTGTATTTTCACCAAGGAGACTGTGGGTGTGAACATGGATGTCCTCAGGACAAAAATCAATAGTTTTCATCCATGCTTTTGTTATCTCTTTACCCTCCGTTTCAGGATTTTTTGAACAAACCTGAACGCTTTTGAGACATGTATGACAGGTTTCATTAGTATGGCTCTTCTGGTTATCCCTATCATTTATATTGACAAGAGGAGTTTCTTTATGAGACTTTCTTTTACTACGTCTGAGCATTTTCTTAAGTTTCTGTATCAACAGAGCTAACGTAGAGATAAAGAAATTCTAACTTTTCCGATTTGTCACTTCAGGACACCATGTCTTACGATCAGGGGAACCGTCGGGATCACTAGACAACAAGGGGTCGTCACTTGACATGTATTCGCGATCGAAAATCCTAAGTTTTCCAACAAGAGTATTTCGTGAAAGAGTATCAAGGTTATTTCCCTCTACGATGGCATGTCTCCTAGAATCTTATCTGGATGGCAGTGATCGGAGGATTTTTATCACAATTTCCTTTTCAGGGATTGTCTTACCCAATGCACGAGATGCATTAACAATTTCAGACACTTTGTGATAAAAATCAACAAATGAGTCATCTTCCGCAATATAAAGGTCTTCCCATTCTGAGTTAAGGATTTGAAGCCTTGCTTCCTTTTCACTGGGGTTACCTTCGAATACCCTTTCTAGAGTATCCCAAGCTTCTTTAGATGTGGTACAGGATGTCACATAATGTCGAAGGTTTGGGGTAATGGCATGCAAGATGGCATTCAGCCCGTCGGAGTTTTTCCTTGCAGCATTTAACTCGGCCACATTGTACATAGAGATTTATTTAGGTACTAGCTCGTCTCTTTGCATAACAACGGGAGTTGCATAGCCATTGACAACATATACCCATGATTGAAAATCACGCGATTGAAGAAAAGCTCGCATAGCAATTTTCCACCACAAGTAATTGGAGCCATCGAGGACTGGTGGTATGTTTACAGAGATAGCACTTCTGTCCATAGCGTCAGATCGCTACAAACACAGACTGATTAGGTCTTTAACGTGTTTGCCTGCTCTGATACCAATTGAAAAAGAGGGGGTCTAACAACACCACCCAATATTTCGATTAGCAATCTGTATGGACAATCTCCGAAACACTCTACTAGAGAATCAACTAGACAGTTAGACTAAATCTAGAATATAGTGTCTCAAGGAGTGAATATCTCTATCTCTCAATTTGATTGTTACTCAAGCAAATAGAAATCTGCGATTCTAATCAACGAGAGATAACTTGGACGGTATCAAAAACCAATATCCAAGTGTTAATCAATAAAATCAACAATCACAAGATTGGATTTCCAATTGATTAAGCTTAATGCACAACCTTTATTATTTCAATTATATAACCAAATATAATGTGGAAAAGAAATAACACAGACACCAGAAATTTTGTTATCGAGGAAACCGCAAATGCAAAAAAACCTCGGGACCTAGTCCAGATTAGATACACACTGTATTAATCCGCTACAGATACTAGCCTACTACCAGTTAACTTCGGACTGGACTATAGTTGAACCCTATCAGTCTCCCACTGAAACAAGGTACAGTTGCACCCCTACGCCTCTGATCCCAGCAGGATACTACGCACTTGATTCGCTTTGTTGATCTCACCCACAACAAAGAGTTGCTACGACCCAAAATCGCAGGCTTTGATAATAAACAAATCTGTATCACACAGAAAAGTCTATTCAAAGGATAAATATGTCTCCCACAGATAAACCCTAGTTTGTTCCGTTTTTTGATATAATCAAGGTAGCACAGGAACCAATTGATTAATATGGTCTTATATTCTCGAATAACAGCCTAGATAAATCAATCACCTCTCAATACTCAATTCCTGAATACACAAGAAGAATATCGAGGATTCACGAACAGTGAGGCGAAGAACGTTCGTAAATTCTTTATCTTACCTATCGGAGAACTCAAACGTTCTCAAGCCAATCAAAAACGATTGTACTTGTACGATAGAAAAGTAAGATCAGATCACACAACTACGATAAAGTAGTATCGGTCTGGCTTCACAATCCCAATGAAGTCTTTAAGTCGTTAACCCGAATTTAGAGAAGAAACTCAAGGGTTAATGGAGATCGACTCTAGCGAGAGAACTAGTATCACACGAGAAAGGTGTGTGGGGATTAAGTTTCTCTCTATCTAGATGTCTCTTTTATATAGCCTTTCAAGTCAGGGTTTTACTTAGATATTAAGTAAACTCTATTCACCGTTAGATGATACCTAATTTGTATCCAAGCCAATATCTCTCAACCGTTAGATCGAAAGACAAAGCTTGTCAAACACACTTGTAGACGTTTTCCAAGTTCGTGAGAACCGGCCCAAACATACACATACATGTCGGTCAAATATAGTAACCGAAAAGCAACCATATGAGCTCCTCAAATTAACCTGGTTCCTCATTCATCATAACTAGTTCACTTGGCTTCAAACAAACTAGTTAGAGAGTCATTCAATTGCTATGAGATCTTATGTTACTACACAAGACACAATTGAACTCTATATGATTTCGATTCGATTGAATCGGCTCGATGAACATTATAGTCACGGTTTGCATTAAGCATTCCTTAGTAATTTAATGTTTATGTCCAGAGCAACTCTTTAGATTACAACCACTTAAGTTCACAAACAAGTTCGCGGACTTAAGCATCGGTTTTGAGTTTTCCAAAACTCAGCAGAAATTCTCGGGTCGAGAATTTCCGCCAGATCGCGGACTAGGTCTGCGGACTGAGTTCGCGTACTTGAGTCACACAAACGATTTTCGAAAATCCCAGCAGAAATTCTCGGTCAAGAACTTCCGTCAGTTCGCGGACTGAGTCTGCAGACTGGGTTCGCGGACTTGGCAAGCCAATTCCACAATCCTACCGAATACACTTGCTCAACAAAGTTCAAAGAAATTCAGATCAAGGGTTATGCAATCTTACTCTCATTTCAATCATTGAGACTTTATCTTAGAACGCTATCCCAACCGTTATTCACAGATCGTCCTCACGTCGGAGCAATTCTCAAATATACGATTGAAAGATGAAGAAAAACTTGGTCAAAGCGAAAAGCTTTACCAACACATGTATTTCGAGAAAAAGATAAGCATTGAATACTCATCTCGAAATATCAAATGTGTTTGATCTAGTCTATATAGCATACGACTTTTGTCTCATAAGAAGTAGAAGAGAGAATAGATAGAATTTTGAGTGACAGATAAGTTCAAGTCTTCACATACCTTTTTGTTGATGAAGTTCCGCGGTTCCTTGGTGTATATCTTCTTCGTTGTTGTTGAATTGCCATGAAGTCCTTGAATTCAGCTACACTTTTCCTATCCTAGTCCGAGACTTAGATAATAGGCTAGATATCAAGACTTTATAATTTTTATTACTAATATTGGCAAACATGCTTGATATAGCAACGCATGCGAGTTCGACCGAGCTATGCTCTAACAATATCCCCCTTTGTCAATTTAGTGACAAAACTATTAATACATATGGAATACAAAAAAGATAAACTTTAGTGGCTCCTATTCCATAGTCTGATCTTCAACGTTCCTTGAAATCTTCGTCCTTCCAAGTACTCCAATGATCCCAAAGGTTGTAAGTTTAGCATCACCGTTGTTGAAGATCCGTAGCACAAATAATGAGAGAAATCGAGATTCTCAATCATTATTAAACAGTTTCATAGTATTATTATGAATATCAAAGTCCAATTGCATCACGACTTTAACAATAATACTATGGTGATATGTATCACTCCCCCTTAGTCAATACCTATCTTGATCATGGTAACCACTCCCCCTTACACAATGATCCGAAAACCATATGTATAATGTAGTAAGTACAATATTTCTCCCCCTTTTTGTCAATAAAATTGGCAAAGGTAAAGAACGGGTTCATAATGAAATTCCCACGAGAGACAATGCACAACCAAAAGAGAAGACACACATCATCTTAAATTTAGATGCAATCTCATAGCCGAAGCTAACAGTATTCATCAAGGAGTTTTAAGATACAAGATAACCCCTAAAAAAATACACAGCCGCACTCCCCACGAGATATTACCATTAATCACAAGTTCAAAAAGAACTCTCCCCCATAATATGTCATTCCCAAGAGAACAACATATGCGAACTTAATTTCAAAAGAAAAGAAGGATTTATTTGGACACCAAAAATCAAAAGAATGATCTTTTATATCCAAACTCAACCAAATCAACCACAAGTAAACCCATGATTAACTCGATTGAAAAGAGCAATTAAATCAAAACCACAAAAGTGATCAATTTAATTGGATGTGCTCAACATAAGTAAACTCACGGAGCAACGAGCTACGACTAAGTTAATCATACGGAGATAACCAACTTAATCGTTCAAATATTCGACATAAGGAGAACGTTATGGAATATTAAAGATAATCAGCATAAGGAAGTTCTTATGGAATACACGATCATCTACTCAACATAAGGAAAACCTTATAGAATATCACTCATACTCAACACAAGAAAGTTCTTATGGAATACACGATCATTTACTCAACATAAGGAAGATCTTACGGAATATCACGTTGTAGATGGGAAAAACGATTTGCTGGTTTTTAAGGAGTTGAGGAGACGACCGTACGGAGGAGACTCCTCGAACCGAGCGAAATGTTAAACCTCACACAGATGCACCGCTGCAAAGGGGGTGATTTAGATTCGAGAGATCAATCTGTAGTACTCTGGCCTTAATCAAGACAATGACCGTTCCAGAGTAAATTCGGTCACAAGAGAGGATGGGTTGATCTGTAGGAGGGAAGCTGAGAAATGTGTGGAATTAATGGTAATCAAAGATTGTGGGTGTGTGTATTCTGAATATGATAAGCTCTGAGTGATTGAAATTTCTCAATTGAGAGTAGTTGCTCAACTGATGAGTTAGTGATCTCGTGTTGTCAGTTTGACGTGAGATTGATGATACTGTTGATACAGATCCTTCAATCATGATTCAGAGACTTATTTATATTGCTGGAATTTTAGACACCATGACCCCATGAAGTGTGACAGTTGATGGAATCAAGGAGTGGGGAAGTGGATATCGTGTTTGAAACCAGCTGCTCAACGTGTGGAGACTTGGTCGATTTTCCACTCACTACCTCGTGAATTCCTTCAACTGATTGCACGACTTGCTCATATTCCATCGTGTGTTTGAACACACGTTTCGTAGACCGCCAGACCAAAACCCTAAGTGATATCCCCCGAAAGTGACACGATTGACGTCTCGTGGTTTGTTAGTCAATTGATGACTTCGTGGTTTGATGGGACGATGAGTCCATGTAGTTGTTGAGTTGAACATGATGTTATGAAACTCATGAATTGAACATGTCATGAGACAGAGGTATAGTTCTTACGATGAAGTGAGCAAGTATTGCTCATTCGATGGACCGTTGAATATTGATTGTTGAACCAATATTCCTTGGTTTGAGCAAATATTTATCATCTGAGCAAGTGTTACTCATGTGATGAATTGTTGAATATTTGATCGTCTGAGCATGTGTTGCTCATCTGATGGATTATTGGCAGCGCACCAAAAATATTAATTAGAATACTGGTCGTTGAACCGAGCATAATAAATAAAATTAATGACCATGAGGTCGTCGTAAAATTATTAAGGTTGGAATCTGGAATGATGATCCTTGGATTCAGAAACCCCAATTTGATCAATTGATGATCAATTCATGGTTCGTCAGAAGTTAACCATGGGATGAAGAAGGGAACGACTACATGGGACTGTGGATCAACCATGTAGTGTCCATATGCTCAGGTGAGCAAATACAAAAAACTCCTGAAGAGTTGACGCCTTGTTGGTGAAAGAATGATTAAATGCTGGTTTAATCATTTATTCGAAAATGCTCGTCTGAGCCTTAGGTGAGAAAACCTAATTAATTATGACGGAGTGAGGGACCGACCATGGGGTCATGAAACCGGCCCTGGGTAGTCACGTGACCGCCTGATGATCACATCATGAAAATCCAAAGTGTTTGGAAGAGTCTTGGACCTAATACGTGCAATTGTGCAAATTAGGTCAAAATTGTGAAACTTGATGGGACCGGCTTCTGTAAGTCAAAGAGCAAATCTTGATCGGTCAAGATAGCGCGCTCGTGTCCCCAAGGCGTCCGCGTCTCAGTCCTGAGAATTTTGATATTTTCTGGCGTGCAATTGAGCATCCATTCGAGAAAATATGCCAAAATTAGGGTTTCGACGAAACTGAGGAAAACACCATGAGATGATGAAAAATAATAATAAAATAAGGAATGAGGAGGCGTGAGACCGCCGTGGTCAAGGCATGGTCGGCCGGTCGTGACCACGGTCCCGTGGTGTCTTTTCCTTAATTTTATAATATTTTGATGATTTTATGAGAAATTCATGAATTTTGAGAAATTTGATGAATTTTGGGAGTTTCCATGAATTGAAGGAGTTTTCATGAGTTCAAGGAAGCAAAAAATATTAAAATAATAAAACAAGGGCGTGTGGGATCGTGGAAGGCATGGCCGGCCCGCTAGGTCCCGGTCCCACGAGTTTCCATATTTTTTTAATATTTTAAGTATTTTGATGATTTGAGGGAATTTTTCCTAATTTGATAGAAATACCATGAAATCAAGGAATTTGATGAATTCAAGGAAAACTAATAATAAAATAATAAAACAAAGGGGCGTGTGGTACCGGCTAAGGCATGGCCGGCCAGCCAAGGCCCGGTCCCATAAGTTTTCATAATTTATTTTATTTTATTATTATTTGATGATTTGTGCAAAAATACCATGAAATCAAGGAGTTTTTCATGAAATTAGAGAAATAATAATAATAATAAAATAATTAGGAACCTTGGGGTGTGGGCCGGTCGGGACCAAGGCATGGCCGGATGGCCAATGGTCATGCCCCACACTCCTTTCCTTAATTTTATATTATTTTTTATGGATTTATGGAAGTACCATGAAACCGAGGAGTTTCCTCGAGACGAAGGAAATTTGATAAAATGAGAGAATTTTCATCAAATCATGAAAAATAATAAAAATGCATTAAAAATATAAAACTGGCGTGGGATTGACCACGACACGGTCGGTCGGTCGTGTGTCCGTGCTCCCAGCACCCTGTCAATATTTTTGATTATTTGTTATTTTTTTCTCTATTTTGCATAGGTTCATCGTTTCGTTGTATTTTTGAAATACTCGTTCGTGCGGTGACTGTTAGTGTATCATCGTTGAATACACCTTCACCATTTGAATCGGGGCTTACTTAGAGGTAGCTCAGACGCCCGGTTGTTGGTTATTTATTACTAATTGTGGAATTCAATGGAGAATAATTCACAAAACTGAGTAATAAGATGTTTATTATTAATTCATAGGACCAACTGAGGATTTGACTACGACTTTAGAATAATAAAGTGAGCATTACCATTCCATGGGATCGTAGATTCGACCATAAAATCGGAATAATAAGATTTATTTATTACCATTTATGAGACCAGTTGTGGATTCGATCATGAAATCGGAGTAATGAGATAATATAGATATTTCTATTCTATGAGATCAAGCTGTGGATTCGATCATAGAATCAGGACAATTGTTATTTCCATTCCATGGGACCAGTCGTAGATTCGACCATCGAATAGGAGCAATTGTTATTGCATCTCCTTGGGACCAGTCCTGGATTCGACCATGAAATAGGAGCAATAATAGATTATTCTGGGGATTCAGTAGTGAATGTCACGGCAGAATTAATCTTAATTAGGAGTAATTAACTTTGTGGCTCTATATTAGCAGAGTCAGCTGTCTAGGAGCATTAATTATCCCGATATGATCTTGTCGGTAAGTCATATCCTTTATATAGTCAGGGTAAACTCGTTGTTTGTTCCTGAAGACGTTATCGCTCTATACTAGCAGAGCAAGTTGTCTAGGAGCCGTCCATCTCGTGATACTATATAGAAATAATCACTGAAAATGTTCAGTATTCATGAGATATGTCGTCGTCCAGTCGTGAGACTACATATCTTCATGTACTCTGAGAGAAAGTACTCTCCGTTAAGAATTCAATGAGAGAACTGTGTCTCAATACTCACGTCTGATTGCTGGATCAGAGCTTCGTATAATTATAAGTTTACGATTTTAGACCTTGTCGAAAATCCACCATCTACATTAAGTCCCCTGCTTACTGAGGATAGTTGTGTTCCACAGTCAGCATTAAATGGTGATTTTCCGGCCATAAATAATAATACCAGTAATTAAACTTAGTCGTAAGTTGAGACGTTACCGGATTTAGAGAGCATGAGCAAACCACGAATTGATGAAGGCTTCAATTTCATGATTAGAGCATCACTTGATGACCATGAATTGGTGCTGAACCGCTGGTTTGGACGACGAGTCCTTGGTCGGTTACGATTCGTGGGCCGGGCCCGATAAGGAAATCCCAGTTTTAGGAATAGATGCTCGTTCGTTCGTTAGTTTAAGGAACAAACAAAATAGACATGAGTCTAATGATATAAAACTTTGTCTATGATCTTTCACAAAAATCGAAATTTTATTTTTAAATATGTGAGATTTCACAAAGTAGAATAAACTCTCATTTCAAAGGTGGATGCTCGTACGAGAGAAAAGTTATTTTTTTGTTAATAAAATTTTGTCTATGAGCTTTCATGAAAATTTTTATTGATATGTGAGCGTTCACAAATTTTTGAAAATATACTCTCGCTTCAAAGACAGAAGCTCGGGTGAGGGAGTAAAAATATACACATATATTTTTCAATTTTATGTGAGTTTCACGTTCAATATTTACGTATTTTGTAAAATCAAGTTTTGATTTTGAACAACTATTGAAATTAAACAATTGTACATGGTGAAATAATGTCTGTGGGTTTTTACAATTGTAGAATGGACGCCTGTCCAATTTTTGAAAAACCAGTGGATGTTCACTCGGTAAAATTTTACGTGGGTTGTTCACGGTTTTATGAAAATCAAGTCATGATTTGAATAATGAATTTTGTTCGTCTTTGCAGGTTTGAAGGAGCGAACGAATTCTTGAGATTGTAATCACTATAGCTAGTGAAATTGTAAATAGGTAAGAGTTGGATGGTTACCATTTTTGTAGACTCTGAAGTAAGCACATTTATCCCATTGATTCATTGTTCTGTCGAAGCCTGCACTTTGTATGAACGATGTGCTAAAGTATCCACTTTGCGAGAATGACTGACTCCCAATAATATTTCCAAAGATAGTGTTTCCATAGTAATAAATGGTACTTCTGGAACCTCTCGGTGATGGTGAGAGATCCTTTATACGGAGTTGTACTCCTGGTTATTTCATTCGATTTACCATAGAATGATCGTGCAGTGAGATCCTGGATCAATGTAGACTCCATGGAAATGGAAGAAAGTCTACGGGAGTGGAGAACCCAGAAGTAAGGACTACATGATGTTAGCAAATGACGTGTAGTCCCCAGCCGTTTCTTTGGTGAGTTGTTAGAGCTCCTTGTGTCATGACTTTGCCCGTGCAATTAAGATCATGAGATCAAGGTTTGTTACTTCTTTTCATACTTTTTCTCCATCGATTGACGGTCTTCAACTTGTTCCCGGGTAAACAATTCATGAATCCAGCACTGATGGAGAAGTCGATGTAAGTACCCTTTTTCGTGCAGGTGATCGTGGCATCTCCTTGAATGAAATAATAATAATTGTTGTTGATGCCCAAGAAGAAATAATTGTATATAAGCATTATGTTGATGAAGCGTGCTCTTCTTTGGGATATGAGAATATGGAGAGTTCCCGAAATCCCGAACCGAATGAAGATAATGTAGTTGCCAACGGAGATTCTAACATTGCCGAGCCCTCAAACGGTTTAGAGACTCCCCTAGTAAGTATATCTCCTGTGACCTCTTCATAGAAGTATGAAATTGCTGATTTGTGAGTGAATGAATGAAAACCCATGTGAATACACGAGTAATTTTGCCGAAATACGTCACCAGAAAATTTCAGACTTCAGCCTTTTAGTAAAACGCTATAGAATCCTCGTTTGGGGTCAGATTTTCGACATCTGCATATGTATCCTCAATCCCAGGAAATTTCCAAGCTTTATCAAAGAATATTTTTGAGTTTCGAACATGTTTAGGATCCGAAATCGACGAAATAGTAAACTTCCATGAGACCTTCAGAAAATTTACAGCTGGCATGTGGTCCAACGTTTTGGCCACAACTCTTCGCTCGTTTCTCCAATTGTTGTGAATTTTGGATATGTTGTAGAGGACATACATACGAAGAGAACGGTATATGACCCATCCCTATATTCTTCACCAATTGCTCCCATATCGTCGGTTTTTTTAGGACAGCGTAAAATTATCTCAGCCGTCATGTTGTAAAACACTCTTGTTGCGTCTTTAGACCATTCACTTGTGTCTTGAACGGTTGATGAAGGATTTTAATGTCATTGATTCGTTTGAGATCAGGAACCCTTGATTTATATATGAGCATGGTGCTTGCAGTGCCATCTTGCTTCTGTCAGTCGTAGAAATATCACTTCTGAAACCCTGGGCATGGGACCATAGCCGAGGTTGCTCTCGAGAGGGGATGAAGTAATGACCATGGTTTCATATCCCAGTGGTAGAATTACATTTATGATGAATGATTAGCACATGAGAGTCTGGTGCCACGAGTCTTGGACTGTGAAGCTGATCGTCATGATCAGTTGACCGTCAGTCCCCAGTATTTTGTTAAATCTCTCTCTTTCGGTTTCCTTTCTTCTGTCAATACCTAGATAGAGGACCCTGGTAGAAAAATTGATGTAAAGACCTAGGTGGTCGAAATTGGAGGTACCTTGATGAAAGACTTAGCGAAAAGACCTGGTGGACACCGATCGACCGTGGAAGTTATGATTCCCGTCCACGAATCTCTGGTTGCGCGTTGTATGCTCTGGAAGCTGTAGAAACCTCATACGACGTCGTAATTCGATACTTGAATCCAACTTTTTAAGCTAAGAGACTGAGTTATCCCATGAGAATAGAATCACTCAATTTGTAGTTGTATAGGTCATCCAATCAAGCGTGCACATTTGTAATTTGTAATCCCGTATAAATTTTTCAGATTTCGTAGACCTGACGGTAAAGGACGTATCTTTCATCTCGTATGTCCGATTGATGCGCCATTTTGGTATGTTATAGAAGAGACATAGACAAACATCTTTTGTAAAGGAATCATTTTCTCATTCCTCACCCATTGGTACGTTTTTGCAAACCCATGGCCTGGAGTGTGTTGTATCTCATTTGTAGAGGTGATGAGAACATCTTGTGGAATACTTCGGGTTATGCCCACCAGACGTGCCAGCTTTGGGAAGACTTTCATGTGAGCATGTTATCAGGTCTGCACATCTTGATATGAATCATTGGTTCTTAGAGAAGTCTGCTTCATGTGTAACACTTCGGAGAACGATTAGTTGATGAAGCCCTGAGGATGTTGCTCCTGAGACCGTTGTTGGTCCTGAGACCATGAATGATTATGCTCCAGAGATCCTTGTAAATGCTAAGATCATGGATGGTGTTCCTCTAGAGATTATTGTTAATGTTTATACCGTGGTTGAAGTTGCTCCAAAAACCGAAAAGGCTAGAACCATGATTATAGATATAATCCTTGCTCCTTCATCCAGTGAGCCTTTACATTTACGAACTAGTTGATGAGTTGAGCGTCCGTAAGATGAAGGTGTACTGAGAGTTCAACATGAATGCTCCTGAAAGCATAACTTTACCACGAACTGGATTTGTCAGTGAGTCGACATTGTTGTAGTAGATAGCATCAGCAGTCTTCATACTGGATGTGATTGGTGAAGAGAGAAAGTTCCTCAATCATGCGGGGCTTGTGATGTAGAGAAATCCCGTTGATGAGGCTTCATGAATCACCTTAATTTGTCCATTGTATATTGGAGGAGTTGGTGACATTCATGCATGAATGATGTTGCATCTGCTTCAGAAGTCTTATAATGATATAATGAAGACTTATCGAATGTAGTGTCGATCGTGCTGGTGTTGAATCAGTGTCGAGATATTTGTGTTGAAGCCAGATGCGCCATTATCGAAGGTGTACTCTTTGATTGGGAGTACAATTTTGAAGGCTTCTTAGATGCTTGAGAATTGAAGCTTCATACCCCTTGAGTATGTCTTAGGTTTGATCGTCTGGGCCCGACTATCTTTTGTTGATTCATCATTCCTTTCGTTGTAGCAGTGGGATTCAACACTTGTGCAGAAATCAAAGCTTTCTAATTTTGTAGCACACATGGACACTCCTGCAAGGCTATGTAGAAACTCCCAAAGTGTTCTTTGTCGTGTTTGGACATCATCTCAGCAATGAACGTCCAGTGCTCGATTCGGAGAAATGTCAGATTCAACCACTTGGAAAAATATTAATGCGGTGAAGTTACCATTCATAACGTCTTGCAGAGTTGCTAGCAGAATTAAGTCCCCATGCTAGGATAGCATGTGAGGAAATAAATAACGTAGACACGGGAGGAGTGAGACTTGCCTGAGTGTGGAACCTCTTGATGAATGTGTATGCATCTTTTGCAGGTTCTTGCTTCAATCTCGTCAAAGTTCGAAATTCCTCCAAGTGCTCTGATGATAGGTGTCCGTAAAATCTTCTGGATCAGAAATTTCTTCGTTGGAGAGATGTGCAACCAAAGACGCTTTGTCAGCATGGATCCACGCACGTCTGAAGAACATGTCATATTCTTGGATCATCCTGATTATGTGAAAATTGGTTCATGTCCAGGTTAAGCTTATGTCCACCTTGAGAGTGATGTAGCCATAAGTATTTCCGAGCGTTCCTTCAAGATCTCTGATTGAGATAGGAGCATGAGTAGCTCCTTTTCGAGTGATGCCTGTGGATCCGATGGTTTTCATTCGAATGTTGTTGATGGCGGTGCCAGCATCGATCAACGTTCTTCCAAATTCGTTTCTTCTGAGATTGAGTGTGGTAAGCAGTCCGCAGTCGAACATCTCTTGATCTGTAGCTGGAGGCTCAAGAAGTATTTCCGGAATGAACTTCTTGACACGATGTGGTTCAGTGCTGTGAACATGTATCTCCTTTGTTCCTTCGACAGATAGATCAATCCACGTTCGACCAAGGATTGAACTGCCTCTTTGATAGGTTGTTCAGAGAGTCGAGGTATTAATTGGGAGAGGATCTGTGTACTCCTTCAGTCCCCAGTTGAATCTTGTGTAGATCAACCTTCTCTTTGAAGATGTGCTTCAAAATATTGCAATTACTTGTCGGGTGATTGATGAATCCATGAAGGTGACAGTACCTGGGATTCTCTATCTTGCTTCAGTTGGCTCTGTTTGATGAATATCAAGTTGATTGTATCATCTTGAACCCAGACTTCCAGTAACTCGGTCACTTCAGAGAGGTTTGAGTGTGTCCGATCATTTCCCGTTTGTTGATGCTAGGTCGAGGTTTGTGCAACTTGGTTATCCTTACTTTGTTCTTTTGAAGGAGCTGAGGTATGCTTTCACGACGGTTCGACTTTTCATTTGCTCCCTTCTGCAACAACGTTTGTGGAAGGCTGGAGGTTGTATTGTTTGTTGATCAGACGTCTGCTACCTCGAGGGACTCGTGGTTCTTCATCCTTTGTAGCTTTTGTTCTTTCCAGTAAAGCGGGCGCAGTAGTTGCCGGTCTCTTCGCCGCTTCATGAAGCTCTGAGAATGTCTGGAAACGAAGATTTTCCAATAAAGCTCTGTAGACCGGGATCATGTCGTTGATACACAAGTCTACAGTTGCTGCTCGGTGACGTTTGGATCATGAGAGTCCAGGGCCTGGACTCTGAATCTTTTCACGTAGTCATTGGGATTTTCACTGACCCTCTGAAACATTCTTCCAAGGTCGGAGAGGGTGACTTGTTTTGACACGAAGAAGTATTTCCTGTAGAATGCGTTAACCATTTCTCCCGAATTGTTGATAGTCCCTGGTGCGATGTTGTTATACCAGGTGTATGCTCTTCCTTTCATAGATTTTGAGAATTCCTTGAGATGAACGACATGATTATGTTCATGTTCTCCCAGGGCTTCAAGAAAACGAGAGACATGTTCCCGAGCATTGCCAGTTCCATCATATAAGGTGAAGGTTGGATAAACGTAACCTTTGGGGAGTGGAATCCTCTACGTAGCGGAAGGATAAGGAGGTTGATGACGATGGACATGCGATGTTTTGTCTTTTCCACGGTTCTCCAAGAGGTGCTCCAGATCCTCGCGAGTGATAAAATTCGATGATCCATTCGCTGATGAGTTGTCTGCAGCAGTTTTATGGACTTCGTCGTCTTGTACTGTATGGATTGGAATTACTTCAGCACCGTTATCTGAGGATTTATCCTTCTCCTTTCCCTTCTATTGAGTCTTCTCTGACATCTTGTCAGTAAGAGTTTTGAGATAATTATACAGCTCCTTCTTTGTAGCAGCCATGTCAGTCTGGTTCTTTGCAAGAGTCTCATGCGCTTTGATAAGATCAGCAATAGTAGGCGGTGGATCTCCTCTGACTTCTTCAGGGTGTCGTCCGGACAGTGGATGACCTTCGGCGTGAGGAGGAGTAGCGTCACCACCATCAGTGTTGGAGGTCGGAATTGTCTCTGGGATATTCCGATTGTTGTTGTTGCTACTGCTAGCACGGTTTGTGTTAGGATTAATAACTGATCCTGACCTGAGATCAACCATCTTGTGAAATTGTGAAATTGCAACCGAGAGAATGATCTCCTACTGTGGTCGCCAATCTGTAGATGGGGAAAAACGATTTGCTGGTTTTTAAGGAATTGAGGAGACGATCGTGCGGAGGAGACTCCTCGAACCGAGCAAAATGTTAAACCTCACACAGATGCACCGCTGCAAAGGGGGTGCTTTAGATTCGAGAGATCAATCTGTAGTACTCCGGCCTAAATCAAGACAATGACCGTTCCAGAGTAAATTCGGTCACAAGAGAGGACGGGTTGATCTGTAGGAGGGAAACTGAAAAATGTGTGGAATTAATGGTAATCAAAGATTGTGGGTACGTGTATTCTGAATATGATAAGCTCTGAGTGATTGAAATTTCTCAATTGAGAGTAGTTGCTCAATTGATGATTTTATGATCTCGTGTTGTCAGTTTGACGTGAGATTGATACTGTTGATATAGATCCTTCAATCATGATTCAGAGACTTATTTATATTGCTGGAATTTTAGACACCATGACCCCATGAAGTGTGACAGTTGATGGAATCAAGGAGTGGGGAAGTGGAGATCGTGTTTGAAACCAGTTGCTCAACGTGTGTAGACTTGGTCGATTTTCCACCCACTACCTCGTGAATTCCTTCAACTAATTGCACAACTTGCTCACATTCCATCGTGTGTTTGAACACACGTGTCGTAGACCGCCAGACCAAAACCCTAAGTGATATCCCCTCAAAGTGACACGTTGACGTCTCGTGGTTTGTTAGTCAATTGATGACTTCGTGGTTTGATGGGACGATGAGTCCATGTAGTTGCTGAGTTGAACATGATGTTCTGAAATTCATAAATTGAACATGTCATGAGACAGAGGTATAGTTCTTACGATGAAGTGAGCAAGTATTGCTCTTTCGATGGACCGTTGAATATTGATTGTTGAACCAATATTCCTTGGTTTGAGCAAATATTTATCATCTGAGCAAGTGTTGCTCATGTGATGAATTGTTGAATATTTGATCGTCTGAGCATGTATGATGGATTATTGGCAGCGTACCAAAAATATTAATTAGAATATTGGTCATTGAACCGAGCATAATTAATAAAATTAATGACCATGAGGTCGTCGTAAAATTATTAAGGTTGGAATCTGGAATGATGATCCTTGGATTCAAAAACCCTAATTTGATCAATTGATGATCAATTCATGGTTCGTCAGAAGTTTAACCATGGGATGAAGGAGGGAATGACTACATGGGACCGTGGATCAACCATGTAGTGTCCATATGCTCAGGTGAGAAAATACAAAGAACTCCTGAAGAGTTGACGATTTGTTGGTGAAAGAATGATTAAACGCTGGTTTAATCATTTATTCGAAAATGCTCGTCTGAGCCTTAGGTGAGAAAACCTAATTAATTATGACGGAGTGAGGGACCGACCATGGGGTCATGAAACCGGCCCTAGGTAGTCACGTGACAGCCTGATGATCACATCATGAAAATCCAAAGTGTTTGGAAGAGTCTTGGACCTAATACGTGCAATTGTGCAAATTAGGTCAAAACTGTGAAACTTGACGGAACCGGCTTCTGTAAGACAAAGAGCCAATCTTGGTCGGTCAAGATAGCGCGCTCGTGTCCCAAGGCGTCCGCGTCTCAGTCCTGAGAATTTTGATATTTTCTGGCGTGCAATTGAGCATCCATTCGAGAAAATATGCCAAAATTAGGGTTTCGACGAAACTGAGGAAAACACCATGAAATGATGAAAAATAATAATAAAATAAGGAATGAGGAAGCGTAGGACCGCCA
>NC_039360.1:131931330-131936792 GCF_003573695.1 Papaver somniferum | reverse complement strand
TATTATGAATATCAAAGTCCAATTGCATCACGACTTTAACAATAATACTATGGTGATATGTATCACTCCCCCTTAGTCGATACCTATCTCGATCATGGAAACCACTCCCCCTTACACAATGATCCGAAAATCATATGTATAATGTAGTGTGAACTACAATATTTCTCTCCCTTTTTGTCAATAAAATTGGCAAAGGTAAAGAACGGGTTCATAATGAAATTCCCATGAGAGACAATGCACAACCAAAAGAGAAGACACACATCATATTAAATTTAGATGCAATCTCATAGCCGAAGCTAACAACATTCATCAAGGAGTTTTAAGATACAAGATAACCCCTAAAAAAATCCACAACCGCACTCCCCGCAAGATATTACCATTAAGCACAAGTTCAAAAAGAACTCTCCCCCATAATATGTCATTCCCAAGAAAACAACATAAGAGACCTTAATTTCAAAAGAGAAGAAGGATTTATTTGGACCCCAAAAATCAAAAGAATGATCTTTTATATCCAAGCTCAACCAAATCAACCACAAGTTAACCCATGATCAACCACAAGTAAACCCACAAATAAACCCATGATTACAAAATGACATAATAGACTTTATCCTTGTCACACAAAAGATTTTATCCTATTTTCCATCAAATACATGACTGCATAGGCATAACTTTTGAATATGTCAAAAGTCCATTCGTCCTTTCATCAATACGAATACCAATTTATGAACGACTTTACTTTTGACAAAATATGGGACCTTCAAGTTCACGGACGCAGACAATACATATCCCATAACCAATTGCAATATCACAAAATCATAAAGATTAATATTGCAATAACATCATCCTCCAAATATTTTTAGAATTTAATACCAATAAACCTAAAAAATAACACAAGAAGATGAAAACAAAATAGCTATGTGCAGTCACAATCTTTTCTATTCAAAACGCTAGTTATTCTTCCAACTAATCCAAAAAGAAGACATCCTAGGTATCTAAAAATGACAAGCTAAAAAGAATCTGACTCCATCGTTTCTCTAACAGCGAACAAGGATATGGGCAGCTCATGATCCTCACGAGACATGGAGTCTTCGGGCTTGTGATAGACAGCCTCCTCTGCAACATCAGAGAGATGATTCTCTTTACGAAGATCATTGATTTGAGATTTTATGAGACCAAGTGTGACAACTCTGAATTTATATTAATAGTCCGGTCGGCCCTATCAATACCAATTCAAGATCTTTCCATACAAACATAGGTTTATATAGCTCACGCTAGTCAAAAACACGTCTAATTGAAATGACATCAATATTGAATTAAAAACAATACTGCAAGAAGACATCTTTCTCATAAGAATAAGTACTTAACTGGACTAAAAGTTATAGTAATGAAATACTTTAGGATTAACAAAGTTTTGATAAGAAAAATATTTGAAAAGAATAACAACTAACAATGTGATAACCTTTAGAAATAACCTTTAGAAAATAAATGAAAACAAATTCAACAGAAAAACACATCAAGGAAGAGATTCCACAACTTCCTGGATACTGCAGCGGAAACTCAAGAAAACCCCACAACTAGCCCACTTTATTATTCTGCTACCTGAAAGGTGAAAAATCAACACAAAGTCAGAGCCTTGGAATTGCAAGTTCACTCTCAATCCATCATATATACCGATAGCATATAAGATACAAATGTATAAAGGTAGTCTATATGTTTTAACTACAATTGAGATTAGATTAGAAAATCAGCATTTCAACCAAAAAAACAATACCGCTTACCTTCGGCAGTTCACAAAAGAATACACACTCATTCGAGAATAAAGACATTTACATTGTATCAAGCGCCCACCGGTGCTCATAAGCTATATGCTATTGTGGCCCTGATCTCTTGGCTTATCTGACACATCTACTACCCACCACGACACTCAGCCTATTAGAATAGACGACGCCCTGCTCTCTTAGTAAGTAGATTCACATACAACATATCATTCAATAAGGATTTGAATCCTAAACATATATCAACACCTTTACAAGAAATTTTAAAAGTCTAGAGTTTACACCTGCACTTCAATGCAACATTCATTCTCACAAGAACAACAAGAATGCAAAATACATACTAGCACATGACAGTTCAGGAACTATCCAGTCGGTTTTACACCAAACACCATAACTGGACCTGTCACATTACTTATGAAAACTAACCCGATCCCAAAGAAATTTCTACCACACATTCGTAGATATACCACATACGTTGTCCCAAAATTTCAGAAGAAAGTAACGGTTAGAAACCAAAATACTACCGATTCTATACGAATATCGAAAACTGAATTCCTACCAATTCACAGGTAAAGTCAGTTGGTTGAGGTCCCTCCAAAACTCAGTTTTAAGTGAAATTTTTACATAAATATCATTGCCTAAATGAGTTACTCTCATTAAATTATCAGACGATTCTATGCAGTCTAGATATACGATTTTAGGTTTTCATAACTGCCTAGTTACATAAAATCTGCAGAACCAGTCTCTGCAATACTGAAGTTTAACTGACCTCTCCTTGTTCGATCGTTCTCAAACTTTGGTAGAGCGATAAGTTCATATACAGGTATAACATACCCGAAATTCATGATGATCCGATGGTTAGATCTCAGTTTATGAATCAATCAGTAACTAACTTTTTAGGTGTCAAATAAAACTGAATACGAATTTAACCTAGAATCTCCACTTTTTAACCTAGGTTTTCAAGAGGAACAACAATTGAAGCTTACATACTACCAATCATATATGATAAAGCAAGAAAGAACTTTCCTTTGTCTTGATCAACCCTAGAAATCCTTTGTTTCAGCTGCACCTTTCCTTCACGCCGCAGAACTTTCTTTGACAAGAAACTAGATTTTCTGTTATGTAACTCAGACCACTTAACTTAGGTTTTTTTTTCTGACCTAGTTATGACTACGCACAACTATTTTTCTAAGGGCAGCCTATTTACTGAATACAACCATAAGCCATCTTACTCCACAAATACACTCCTATATCGAAAAGAACTTGGCTAATCATCCATAATTACTAAGTAACGGGGTATTACTCCAAGGTCAGACACAACCTTTTCGAACTCATTTTTTCACCTTATCAAGACCTTTTAGAGTATCAACAAGCTGCTGTTTTGCTTCCCCAAAGTACTTAAGAAAGTCATGAACAACTTCAGCAGAGATCATATCATCCTTCTCAGCATCTTCATGAGAATAAGCAAATAAGCTTGAAGCATTGGGATGATGTTCATATACAAGTGTTCTCTTCCTATTGGAACCAACCTCAAAACCTTTGTCAAGGAATCCTTTTGCAAAACCACCATAGCAAGAAGAGGAGGAAGACATTCTTGAAAATCCAAAAACACCAGGAGTACACGTATGTGACTTGTAACCCTAAGAGGTTGGATATTTATCCTTGGGGAGAACAATTTAGGGTTTCAATTAAACTGTTGACTCGGGCCAGAACGGAATTCGTTCGAGTATAACAAATACCCAAGAAATAAAGTCCTTAAAACATTTGAAAACAGGACCTAACAACAAATTTTAAGACTAAATGCAACATTTTCTTTTGACTTAAGCAATACTTGATGTTAGCGGATCCGTAAACAGAAGTTTAGCTATGGACGATAAGAAAATAACTTAACTTAACAGATGCAAGCAACAAGTATACCTGTTTCTAACACAACTTACTCAACATGATTTTTATGAGTAAGCTCTCAAACCTTGTGATTAATTAACACAAGTACGAGCCACATGCTCATTAATAGGTTTGTATTTTTGGTTAAGTTTGTTTTTTCTCTTAGTCTTAGAGAGGGACCCTTTTTGACATGAGAAATTATCATAAAATTTATTGTCATCAAAGTAAGGGACGAAGTTAGAGTTCTTACCAGAAGTGCCTTGGCATGAGGAAGAAGATAATCTGTTGACAAGCTATTTGTATCTTATAATTATCTCTTTAATATCTTTTCTCATCTCCTCGATTTTCTTTTCTTCTGGGATGACTTTCTCAACAGGAATAATGTTGCTTTTAGAGACAAGGCGTTGAACTTCCTTTGGACGATGTTTATTAAGACATATGTTCTGCCCTTGAATGTTGGAGGAACTCACTGTACTGACTTTCCTGGTTACATACACAAGATAGGTACGTGAGGATCATGTGCTTCTCATATCCTTGTTCGTTGTTAGGGAAGACGTCTGTTCTGCCCTTGAATGTTGGAGGAACTCACTGTACTGACTTTCCTAATTGGATCAATCATACGGATGTCAGTCACACCTTTGAGAATCAAATCTAGGGTGTGTTGAAGTTGAACTAAGGAGTCTTTATTCCACTTAGAGTTTCTATTTTGTCTAACATAACTCTTGGTCTCACAAACAAGACACACCTTTTGATCATTGGAATGATTGGAGGATGTTGTCTTAATATCATCATCAGAAAATTTGTCTCTTTTACAGAATGTACCAAGTTCATGATTAGTGAAAACATCAGGAACACCTGTTTTTACTTCTGAATGAAAAGCATCATAAGTTCTTGGTACATTAGATTGCTTTGAACATCCTTGAATGGAGAGTTTATTCAAACATAGTTCAATATCCAAGGCATCCTTTTTGAGGCTGGCCTCAAGAGTCAATCATGAAGGCTGATCTTCAACGTTGCCATGGACTTTGAAATCTCTTACAATACCAAGAAGAACATTGACATGGTGTTTTAACTGATTCAATATAAAAGCTTGAATTCTAACAAGATTTAGAATCAATTTAATCTTTCAGCTGTATCCCATTCATTAGAAGAGAATGTCTCTTTCGAAGGGTAATCATGAACACACATGCCATTGTTTGTCTGTCTCGTCGAATCACAAGGTTTCTCTATATTCGAGATTGAAAAGTTTTCTCTTTAATAGATTTTGATGAGAGATAATCTTTATTACTGGTGACGCGTTTATCAGAGATAATACTCTTGTCCATAGAGTCAGATCGCTACAAACACAGACTAATAAGATCTTAGCGTGTTTGCTTGCTCTGATACCAATTGAAAAAGCGGGGGTCTAGCAACACCACCCAATATTTCGCTTAGAAATCTGTATGGACTAACTCCGAAATACTTTGCTAGAGAATCAACTAGACATTCAGACTCAATCTAGATAAAAGTATCTCAATGAGTTAATATCACTCACTTGTTTTGACTTAATCAAGCTAAAACAATAGCGAGTCTTTAATCAAACACAAGGAATAACTTGGATGGTACCAAAGACTAATATCCAAGTGTTAATCAATGAAATCAACAACAACAAGGTCGGATCTCTAATTGATTAAACTTCAACGCACAACCTGTATTATTTCAAATTATAAAGATAAAACAATATAATGCGGAAATTGAAATAACACAGACACCAGAAGTTTTGTTAACGAGGAAACCGCAAATGCAGAAAAACCCCGGGACCTA
>NC_039360.1:131899874-131931230 GCF_003573695.1 Papaver somniferum | reverse complement strand
TGACACGAAGAAGTATTTCCTGTAGAATGCGTTAACCATTTCTCCCCAATTGTTGATAGTCCCTGGTGCGATGTTGTTATACCAGGTGTATGCTCTGCCTTTCATAGATTTTGAGAATTCCTTGAGATGAACGACATGATTATGTTCATGTTCTCCCAGGGCTTCAAGAAAACGAGAGACATGTTCCCGAGCATTGCCAGTTCCATCATATAAGGTGAAGGTTGGAGAAACGTAACCTTTGGGGAGTGGAATCCTCTACGTAGCGGAAGGATAAGGAGGTTGATGACGATGGACATGCGATGTTTTGTCTTTTCCACGGTTCTCCAAGAGGTGCTCCAGATCCTCGCGAGTGATAAAATTCGATGATCCCTTCGCTGATGAGTTGTCTGCAGCAGTTTTATGGACTTCGTCGTCTTGTACTGTATGGATTGGAATTACTTCAGGACCGTTATCTGAGGATTTATCCTTCTCCTTTCCCTTCTATTGAGTCTTCTCTGACATCTTGTCAGTAAGAGTTTTGAGATAATTATACAGCTCCTTCTTTGTAGCAGCCATGTCAGTCTGGTTCTTTGCAAGAGTCTCATGCGCTTTGATAAGATCAGCAATAGTAGGCGGTGGATCTCCTCTGACTTCTTCAGGGTGTCGTCCGGACAGTGGATGACCTTCGGCGTGAGGAGGAGTAGCGTCACCACCATCAGTGTTGGAGGTCGGAATTGTCTCTGGGATATTCCGATTGTTGTTGTTGCTACTGCTAGCACGGTTTGTGTTAGGATTAATAACTGATACTGACCTGAGATCAACCATCTTGTGAAATTGTGAAATTGCAACCGAGAGAATGATCTCCCACTGTGGTCGCCAATCTGTAGATGGGGAAAAACGATTTGCTGGTTTTTAAGGAATTGAGGAGAAGATCGTGCGGAGGAGACTCCTCGAACCGAGCAAAATGTTAAACCTCACACAGATGCACCGCTGCAAAGGGGGTGCTTTAGATTCGAGAGATCAATCTGTAGTACTCCGGCCTAAATCAAGACAATGACCGTTCCAGAGTAAATTCGGTCACAAGAGAGGACGGGTTGATCTGTAGGAGGGAAACTGAAAAATGTGTGGAATTAATGGTAATCAAAGATTGTGGGTACGTGTATTCTGAATATGATAAGCTCTGAGTGATTGAAATTTCTCAATTGAGAGTAGTTGCTCAATTGATGATTTTATGATCTCGTGTTGTCAGTTTGACGTGAGATTGATACTGTTGATACAGATCCTTCAATCATGATTCAGAGACTTATTTATATTGCTGGAATTTTAGACACCATGACCCCATGAAGTGTGACAGTTGATGGAATCAAGGAGTGGGGAAGTGGAGATCGTGTTTGAAACCAGTTGCTCAACGTGTGTAGACTTGGTCGATTTTCCACCCACTACCTCGTGAATTCCTTCAACTAATTGCACAACTTGCTCACATTCCATCGTGTGTTTGAACACACGTGTCGTAGACCGCCAGACCAAAACCCTAAGTGATATCCCCTCAAAGTGACACGTTGACGTCTCGTGGTTTGTTAGTCAATTGATGACTTCGTGGTTTGATGGGACGATGAGTCCATGTAGTTGCTGAGTTGAACATGATGTTCTGAAATTCATAAATTGAACATGTCATGAGACAGAGGTATAGTTCTTACGATGAAGTGAGCAAGTATTGCTCTTTCGATGGACCGTTGAATATTGATTGTTGAACCAATATTCCTTGGTTTGAGCAAATATTTATCATCTGAGCAAGTGTTGCTCATGTGATGAATTGTTGAATATTTGATCGTCTGAGCATGTATGATGGATTATTGGCAGCGTACCAAAAATATTAATTAGAATATTGGTCATTGAACCGAGCATAATTAATAAAATTAATGACCATGAGGTCGTCGTAAAATTATTAAGGTTGGAATCTGGAATGATGATCCTTGGATTCAAAAACCTTGGAATCTGGAATGATGATCCTTGGATTCAAAAACCCTAATTTGATCAATTGATGATCAATTCATGGTTCGTCAGAAGTTTAACCATGGGATGAAGGAGGGAATGACTACATGGGACCGTGGATCAACCATGTAGTGTCCATATGCTCAGGTGAGAAAATACAAAGAACTCCTGAAGAGTTGACGATTTGTTGGTGAAAGAATGATTAAACGCTGGTTTAATCATTTATTCGAAAATGCTCGTCTGAGCCTTAGGTGAGAAAACCTAATTAATTATGACGGAGTGAGGGACCGACCATGGGGTCATGAAACCGGCCCTAGGTAGTCACGTGACAGCCTGATGATCACATCATGAAAATCCAAAGTGTTTGGAAGAGTCTTGGACCTAATACGTGCAATTGTGCAAATTAGGTCAAAACTGTGAAACTTGACGGAACCGGCTTCTGTAAGACAAAGAGCCAATCTTGGTCGGTCAAGATAGCGCGCTCGTGTCCCAAGGCGTCCGCGTCTCAGTCCTGAGAATTTTGATATTTTCTGGCGTGCAATTGAGCATCCATTCGAGAAAATATGCCAAAATTAGGGTTTCGACGAAACTGAGGAAAACACCATGAAATGATGAAAAATAATAATAAAATAAGGAATGAGGAAGCGTAGGACCGCCAAAGTCAAGGCATGGTCGACCGGTCGTGACCACGGTCCCGTGGTGCCTTTTCCTTAGTTTTATAATATTTTGATGATTTTATGAGAAATTCATGAATTTTGAGAAATTTGATGAATTTTGGGAGTTTCCATGAATTGAAGGAGTTTTCATGAGTTCAAGGAAGCAAAAAATATTAAAATAATAAAACAAGGGCGTGTGGGACCGTGGAAGGCATGGCCGGCCCGCTAGGTCCCGGTCCCACGAGTTTCCATATTTTTTTAATATTTTAAGTATTTTGATGATTTGAGGGAATTTTTCCTAATTTGATAGAAATACCATGAAATCAAGGAATTTGATGAATTCAAGGAAAACTAATAATAAAATAATAAAACAAAGGGGCGTGTGGGACCGGCTAAGGAATGGCCAGCCGGCCAAGGCCCGGTCCCACAAGTTTTCATAATTTATTTTATTTTATTATTATTTGATGATTTGTGCAAAAATACCATGAAATCAAGGAGTTTTTCATGAAATTAGAGAAATAATAATAATAATAAAATAATAAGGAACCTTGGGGTGTGGGCCGGTCGGGACCAAGGCATGGCCGGATGGCCAATGGTCATGCCCCACACTCCTTTCCTTAATTTTATATTATTTTTTATGGATTTATGGAAGTACCATGAAACCGAGGAGTTTCCTCGAGACGAAGGAAATTTGATAAAATGAGAGAATTTTCATCAAATCATGAAAAATAATAAAAATGCATTAAAAATATAAAACTGGCGTGGGATTGACCACGACACGGTCGGTCGGTCGTGTGTCCGTGCTCCCAGCACCCTGTCAATATTTTTGATTATTTGTTATTTTTTTCTCTATTTTGCATAGGTTCATCGTTTCGTTGTATTTTTGAAATACTCGTTCGTGCGGTGACTGTTAGTGTATCATCGTTGAATACACCTTCACCATTTGAATCGGGGCTTACTTAGAGGTAGCTCAGACGCCCGGTTGTTGGTTATTTATTACTAATTGTGGAATTCAATGGAGAATAATTCACAAAACTGAGTAATAAGATGTTTATTATTAATTCATAGGACCAACTGAGGATTTGACTACGACTTTAGAATAATAAAGTGAGCATTACCATTCCATGGGATCGTAGATTCGACCACAGAATCAGAATAATTAAGATTTATCTATTACCATTTATGAGACCAGTTGTGGATTCTATCATGAAATCGGAGTAATGAGATAATATAGTTATTGTTATTCTATGAGATCAAGTCGTGGATTCGATCATAAAATCAGGACAATTGTTATTGACATTCCATGGGACCAGTCGTGGATTCGACCATAGAATAGGAGCAATTGTTATTGCCACTCCATGGGACCAGTCGTGGATTCGACCATGGAATAGGAGCAATAATAGATTATTTGGGAATTCGGTAGTGAATGTCACGACAGAATTAATCTTAATTAGGAGTAATTAACTTTGTGGCTCTATATTAGCAGAGTCAGCTGTCTAGGAGCATTAATTATCCCGATATGATCTTGTCGGTAAGTCATATCCTTTATATAGTCAGGGTAAACTCGTTGTTTGTTCCTGAAGACGTTATCGCTCTATACTAGCAGAGCAAGTTGTCTAGGAGCCGTCCATCTCGTGATACTATATAGAAATAATCACTGAAAGTGTTCAGTATTCATGAGATATGTCGTCGTCCAGTCGTGAGACTACATATCTTCATGTACTCTGAGAGAAAGTACTCTCCGTTAAGAATTCAATGAGAGAACTGTGTCTCAATACTCACGTCTGATTGTTGGATCAGAGCTTCGTATAATTATGAGTTTACGATTTTATCCCTTGTCGAAAATCCACCATCTACACACGCATACTCGACACAAGAGAAACGTTATGGAATATATGACTACAATAACCACAAGCGATCATGATTACAATAGTCTTTCAAATACTCAACACAAGAATTTGTGGAATATTTGAAACTTCAACTAGATTATTTACAAGAGAACCTATAATCAATCTAATTGGATAACCAATAAACAAACTAATTACTGAAGTAATCAATTTAATTATTTTGGGCTAAACATAAAAGATTATGGAACCCCGATTAAGGTATCAAAAGGTTGACACACCTAACCTTACATGTACTCAAAATAAGTATGAGAAAAGAAGATTTATGGAGTACAAAACTAAATAACCAAGGATGATTAATTTAGTTCTTAATGCTCAACATATAGCATCATATGGAATAACCAACAAATCCAACATAATCGACTTAGTTGTAAGGTACTCGACATAATACACACAACGGAGCCTTCACAGTTTTTCATAACATGACAAAATTAAGTTCAAAATCGTGGATACACAAGTTCTATCTTTGCATCACAAAGTGACATAATAGACATTATCCTTGTAAAACAAACGACCACATTCTATTTTCCATCAAATACATGATTGCATAGGGTTTGCGTTTGTAATTGTCAAAAGCCGATTCGTTCTTAAACCAAAAACCGATCATGAGCGACTTTACTTTTGACAACAATATGG
This sequence comes from Papaver somniferum, assembly GCF_003573695.1. Lineage (NCBI taxonomy): Eukaryota > Viridiplantae > Streptophyta > Magnoliopsida > Ranunculales > Papaveraceae > Papaver > Papaver somniferum. The sequence goes on along the minus strand of NC_039360.1, from coordinate 131,926,063 downwards.
GATCTTCAAGTTCACGAACGCAAACAATACATATCCCATAACAATATTGCAATATGAAAACAAATAAAATATTGCAATAACAATCATCCTCAAAATATTTTTAGAATTTTATAACCAAAACCTAAAAAATAACAAAGAGAATGAAACAAAAGATAGCTATGTGTAGTCACAATCGTTGCTATCAAAACACTAGTTATTCTTCCATCTAATCCACAAAGAAGACTTCCTAGTTATCTATTTAGAATCATTTCACTTACCCTGAAGGTTCTTCTCATATTCCCTATATTCTTCAAGCTCATCTTCAATAAGATCAATCCTTGATTCAAGCCTATCCATTTTCTCTTCGAGTTTCTTAGAGGAAGCTTCAAGTTCATTTTTCAAGGCACGGACTTGTTCTAAGACAAGATTCATGGTCAAAGAGAGCTTCTCAAACTGAGAGACAGAAGGATTTTCATCAGAGGAGGAGACATGTTTATCATAGCACATCTCATTATCAGAAGAATCAAAACGTATCTTCTTGGAAGGAAACAAAACTGTCCACACATCATTTTCTGTACTTGAAAGACTGGAGGATGACATGGTAGAGAAGATGAAATGAGAAGATAAAAGATCCAAACTCCTTTTAAACAGCAAGGTAGATAGAAGAATTCCAGAAATGCTCTTTAAACCCTAGCAGACAAAGATTGTCCCATCTCCAGAACCGTCCATGATCACAACTTAGTAAACGATGAACAAAATAAGATTACATCACAGACCTCTTGTATATCATGATTCTTGCATAAGAGGAGTACAAGAATCATTCTATAGCAAGATTACCGTGCATAAGATTTCCAATCCAAGGTTGGATTGGGATAATCTTTGCAAAGGGAGAAACCATTCGCTGTATTAGGTTTCTGCATATCTATTAATTGAAGAGAGTTACGATGAAATTTCCTCTCCTTGGTAAATGCAGTTTTGATAAACCTGACTGCAGACCTTTGCACATCCTGCGCCGTTTTTGAAACTAATTTTCGAAAGGGAAAATATTCCTTTCTCCTTTTTAGCATACAACGGTTTGTTAAGCAGGGTTGTTCATGTTTTACTGTATAGGTAGGATCCTGAATAGAGGGATTCAGTAGAACCTCTTTTGATACAACCTCAGGAGAGATTTGCTAACTTATCACATGAGACATAGATGGACATATCATGATGTGATGAGGTGGATTTTCATCAAGGAGACTGTGGGTGTGAACATGGATGTCCTCAGGAAAAAAATCAAGAGTTTTCATCCATGCTTTTGTTATCTCTTTGCCCTCCGTTTCAGGATTTTTTGAATAAACCTGAACGCTTTTGAGACATGTATGACAGGTTTCATTAGTATGGCTCTTCAGGTTATCCCTATCATTTATATTGACAAGAGGAGTTTCTTTATGAGACTTTCTTTTACTACGTCTGAGCATTTTCTTAAGTTTCTGTATCAACAGAGCTAACGTAGAGATAAAGAAATTCCCACTTTTCCGATTTGTCACTTCAGGACACCATGTCTTACGATCAGGGGAACCGTCGGGATCACTAGACAACAAGGGGTCGTCACTTGACATGTATTCGCGATCGAAAATCCTAAGTTTTCCAACAAGAGTATTTCGCGAAAGAGTATCAAGGTTATTTCCCTCTATGATGGCATGTCTCTTAGAATCGTATCTGGATGGCAGTGATCGGAGGATTTTTTATCACAATTTACTTTTCAGAGATTGTCTTACCCAATGCACGAGATGCATTAACAATTTCAGGCACTTTATGATAAAAATCAACAAATGAGTCATCTTACGCCATATAAAGGTCTTCCCATTCTGAGTTAAGGATTTGAAGCCTTGCTTCCTTTTCACTGGGGTTACCTTCGAATACCCTTTCTAGAGTATCCCAAGCTTCTTTAGATGTGGTACAGGATGTCACATAATGTCGAAGGTTTGGGGTAATGGCATGCAAGATGGCATTCATCCCGTCGGAGTTTTTCCTTGCAGTATTTAACTCGGCCGCATTGTACATAGAGATTTCTTTAGGTACAAGCTCGTCTCTTTGCATAACAACGGGAGTTGCATGGCCATTCACAACATATACCCATGATTGAAAATCACGCGATTGAAGAAAAGCTCGCATAGCAATTTTCCACCACAAGTAATTGGAGCCATCGAGAACTGGTGGTACGTTTGCAGAGATAGCACTTCTGTCCATAGAGTCAGATCGCTACAAACACAGACTGATTAGGTCTTTAACGTGTTTGCCTGCTCTGATACCAATTGAAAAAGCGGGGGTCTAACAACAACACCCAATATTTCGATTAACAATCTGTATGGACAATCTCTGAAACACTCTACTAGAGAATCAACTAGACAGTTAGACTCAATCTAGAATATAGTGTCTCAAGGAGTGAATATCTCTATCTCTCAATTTGATTGTTACTCAAGCAAATAGAAATCTGCGAGTCTAATCAAAGAGAGATAACTTGGACGGTATCAAAAACCAATATCCAAGTGTTAATCAATGAAATCAACAATCACAAGATTGGATTTCCAATTGATTAAGCTTAACGCACAACCTGTATTATTTCAATTATATAACCAAATAGAATGCGGAAAAGAAATAACACAGACACCAGAAATTTTGTTAACGAGGAAACCGCAAATGTAGAAAAACCCCGGGACCTAGTCCATATTAGATACACACTGTATTAATCCGCTACAGATACTAGCCTATTACCAATTAACTTCGGACTGGACTATAGTTGAACCCCTATCAGTCTCCCACTGATACAAGGTACAATTGCACCCCTACGCCTCTGATCCCAGCAGGATACTATGCACTTGATTCCCTTTGTTGATCTCACCCACAACAAAGAGTTGCTACGACCCAAAATCGCAGGCTTTGATAATAAACAAATCTGTATCACACAGAAAAGTTTATTCAAAGGATAAATCAGTCTCCCACAGATAAACCCTAGTTTGTTCTGTTCTTTTATATAATCAAGGCAGCACAGGAACCAATTGATTAATCTGGTCTTATATTCCCGAAGAACAACCTAGATAAATCAATCACCTCTCAATACTCAATTCCTGAATACACAAGAAGAATATCGAGGATTCAAGAAGAGTGAGACGAAGAACGTTCGTGAATTCTTTATCTTACCTATCGGAGAACTCAAACGTTCTCAAGCCAATCAAAAACGATTGTACTTGCACAATAGAAAAGTAAGATCAAATCATACAACTATGATAAAGTAGTATCGGTCTGGTTTCACAATCCCAATGAAGTCTTTAAGTCGTTAACCCGAATTTATAGAATAAACTCGAGGGTTAATGGAGATCGACTCTAGCGAGAGCACTAGTATCACACGAGAAAGGTGTGTGGGGATTAAGTTTCTCTCTAGCTAGATGTCTCATTTATATAGCCTTTCAAATCAGGGTTTTTACTTAGATATTAAGTAAACTCTATTCACCATTAGATGATACCTGATTTAGATCCAAGCCAACATCTCTCAACCGTTAGATCGAAAGACAAAGTTTGTCAAACACACTTGTAGACGTTTTCCAAGTTCGTGAGAACCGGCCCAAACGTACACATACATGTCGGTCCAATATAGTAACCAAAAGGCAACCATATGAGCTCCTCATATTAACCTGGTTCCTCATTCATCATAACTAGTTCACTTGGCATCAAACAAACTAGTTAGAGAGTCATTCAATTGCTATGAGATACAATTGAACTCTAGATGATTTCGATTCGATTGAATCGGCTCGATGAACATTATAGCCACGGTTTGCATTAAGCATTCCTTAGTAATTTAATATTTATGTCCAGAGCACATCTTTATATTACAACCACTTAAGTTTACAAACAAGTTCGCGGACTTAAGCATCGGTTTTGTGTTTTCCAAAACTCAGCAGAAATTCTCGGGTCGAGAACTTCCGCCAGTTCGCGTACTTGAGTCACACAAACGAGTTTCGAAAATCCCAGCAGAAATTCTCGGTCGAGAACTTCCGTCAGTTCGCGGACTGGGTTCGCGGACTTGGAAAGCTAATTCCACAATCCTACCGAATACACTTGCTCAACAAAGTTCAAACAACCTCAGATCAAGGGTTATGTAATCTTACTCTCATTTCAATCATTGAGACTTTCTCTTAGAACACTATCCCAACCGTTATTCACAGATCGTCTTCACGTCGGAGCAATTCTCAACTATACGATTGAAAGATGAAGAAAAAATTGGTCAAAGCGAAAAGCTTTACCAACACATGTATTTCGAGAAAAAGATAAGCATTGAATACTCAGCTCGAAATATCAAATGTATTTGATCTAGTCTATATAGCATACGACTTTTGTCTCATAAGAAGTAAGAGATAGAATAGATAGACTTTTGAGTGACAGATAAGTTCAAGTCTTCACATACCTTTTTGTTAATGAAGTTCCACGGTTCCTTGGTGTAGATCATCGTCGTTGTCGTTGAATCGCCATGAAGTCCTTGAGCTCAGCTACACTTTTCCTATCCTAGTCCGAGACTTAGCTAATAGGATAGATATCAAGACTTTATAGTTTTGATCACTAACATTGACAAACATGCTTGATATAGCAACGCATGCGAGCTCGAACGAGCTATGCTCTAACAATCTCCCCCTTTATCAATTTTTGTGACAAAACTATTAATATATTTGGAATACAAAAAAGATAAACTTTAGTAGCTCCTATTTCATAGTCTAATCTTCAACATTCCTTGAAATCTTCGTCCTTCCAAGTACTCCAATGATCCCAAAGGTTGTAAGTTTAGCATCACCGTTGTTGAAGATCCGTAGCACAAATAATGAGAGAAATCGAGATTCTCAATCATTATTAAACAATGTCATAGTATTATTATGAATATCAAAGTCCAATTGCTCACGCTATAAGATCTTATGTAACTACACAAGACACAATTGAAGCAAAGATGATTCGATTCGATTGAATCGGCTCATGAACTTTATAGCCACGGTTTGCATAAAGCATTTCTTAGTAATTTAAGTTTCATGTTCAGAGCACATCTTTAGATCATAACCACTTAAGCTCACAAACAAGTTCGCGGACTTAAGAAAACCGGCAGAGTTTTCCAAACTCAGCAGAAAATCTCGGCAAGGAAACTTATGCCAGTTAGCGGACTAGGTTCACGGACTGAGTTCGCGGACTAAACGCGCAAACAAGTTTTTGGAAAACCCATCAGAAATTCTCGGTAAGAGAATTTCCGACAGTTATCGGACTGGTTTCGCGGACTTGGCAAAGCCAATTCCTCTGGTTTCTCTTGATCAACAAAGTTAGAAAACTTCGGTTCAAGATATACATGGTTACGTAATCTAAACTCTCATTCCAACCATTGAGATATTCTCAGAGGACGTTATATAGTCATTATTCACAGACTGTTTCCCGTCAGAGCAATTCTAAAAGTATTGAAACTTTTCATGACTTTCGTCACTAGGTGAAGATAAACCCGATCAAAGCGAAACGCTTTACCAACACATGATTTCGAGAAAAAGATAAGTAGAGTATACTCGGCTCAAAATTTCAGATGTGTATGATCCAGTCTATATAGCATACGACTTTTGCCTCATATGAAGTAGGAGATAGAATAGATAGATAGATAAGTTCAAGTCTCCACATACCTTTTTGTTGATGAAGTTCCACAGTTCCTTGAGTATATCTTCGTCGATGTATGATGAATCGCCATGAAGTCCTTGAGATTAACTACACTTTTCTATCCTAGTCCAAGACTTGGCTATAATATACTAGAAATCAAGACTCATAGTTTTGATCACTAACATTGACAAACATGCTTGATATAGCAACGCATGCGAGGTCGACCGATCTATGATCTAACAATCTCCCCCTTTGTCAATTTTAGTGACAAGACTATTAATACATATGGAATACAAAAAAGATAAACTTTAATAGCTCCTATTCCATAGTCTAATCTTCAACGTCCTTGAAATCTTCGTCCTTCCAAGTACTCCAATGATCCCAAAGGTTGTAATTTTAGCACCACTGTTTTTGAAGATCCGTAGCTATAAAAATGAGAGAAATCGAGATTCTCGATCATTATTATACAGTGACATAGTATCATTATGTAACATCAAAGTCCAATTGCATCACGAATTTAACAACAATACTATGGTGATATGTATCACTCCCCTATAGGATCCAAATATCGCACAATAATAAGATCTCGCGATAATGTAGGGAAGCTTGCGAGAGAACGTAGCATGTGTGCAAATTAAGATCCAACGTGAGCCTGCGAGAACATCGCACAGTGATTCCGAAATTAGGGGAAATGTTAGCTGTATCCCACCACATATGAGCTGTCATCCACTATGTAAATATCTATATAAAGAGAAAGGTAGGAGAGAGAAAAGTAATTTTGTATTATTATTATCTTTTTATTCTTCCCCAAAAACCAGAGAGAGAGCTCCAAATACTCATTAATGGAGTCTCAATTGTAATCCATATGTAATTACAAACAATCATAGTGAAACCTAACTCCGTGGATGTAGATCAAATTGATCGAACCACATAAATCTTGTGTCTTATTTTCTATTTTCATTATTTTTATCTTTATTTTCATATCAAATAAGTTTACATCTAGAAATTATAGTCATGATAATACAAGGGGTGTGTTGTGGGATTTCCAGCAACTACATAATGGCGCTAGAAACAGGGAACGAGTAAAGGATTTATCCTTCCTGTAACTTGTTGATTCAATAAATTTTCATGAAGATTAGCTACTGTTCATATTTTTCTAGATCTACAAAATTTAGGTTCAAAAATGGAAATTTTATGGAAGAAATCACACTTTCATGGAGTAAACATCATCAACAATTCAAAGACATGAAAAGAGTGAGAAAAAAAATTAGTTGTTGTGGTGAAATTTAAGGAGAAAATGGAAGTTTCAATGGAAGATTTTCATGTTCAGGAGAAGAAGGCAAATGTGAAAGAAGTTAAGGAAGGACGAAGAAAAGATAAGAGGCAGATGCTGCAATTTCTATCACAAACAGAAATTCGCACAGATGGTTTGAGATGGAGCGAGTAAGCGATAGGTCACTGGTTCGAATTTCGCAGAGACACATATTTTTCATTTTCTTCTCATTTGCATGGGAGAATAAAAGAATAAGAGAAAAACATTGTGCGTTTATTTCGTAAAGAGATTCTTGAACATTTGGTCAAGAGAACAATATGTACGTTCGTGGTCGCAAGTTTGAACTTCCCTGCGAGCATAGTTTTCTTCTTTTTACAGATAGCGAAAAAATGAATAATTTCGCAATATTGTTTCATTAGTTCGCAAACAAGAGGTAGCACAGTTGGTCAAGCTTCGCTAGAGTGAGTTGTATGACTCGAGTTCGAATCCCTCATCAAACTTAATTTTTCGCACATTTTTGAAATCCTAAAGGCGAAGAAATGGAATAAAGTACAACATTGTGTGTTTCTTTCGCAAGCAACAAGTAGCGCAGATGGTCAGAGAAGGAGTATGCAAACTAGAGGACATGGGTTCGATTCTCCCTGCGACCAAATAATTTTTTCTTCACAAATATTCATTTCGCAGAGTTGATATTTGATTACTTCGCATAGTCTTTTATTATTTCGCAAGAGAGGGTTATCACAGTTGTTCAGGAGGCATTAATGCAAGCAGCAGGTCGCGGGATCAATTCTTGCTTCTCGCATGTTTATTTTTATTATGCGAAATTTATACAGAATTGCCTCTTACACAGTTGGAATTTGATTACTTCGCAAGCACTTTGATTATTTCGCAAAAGAGGCTTAGCACAGTTGGTATGGTGCGAGAAAATCCAAGAAGCAGATTAAGGGTTCAAGTCTCACTTCTCACACTGCTTTTTGGTGCGCGAAATTCATACATTTCAAGACATTTATTCACTTCTTTGAAAACAACAACGACTCACATGAAAGATAAGTACCACCTCCTTGAACATTTTACTTTATACTAGGAACGAATAAAAAGATTTTTGATTTGATTTACAAAAAGCGATTCAATCGCACGATTACAAAGATTTCAAAGATTATAAAGATTACAAAGATTTCAAGATTACAAAGACTTCAAAATTACAAAGATTGCGAGATTTCAAAATTACAGAAAACTGAGAAAATTCAATTTATATATTTCTCTAGAATATTTCTTTTGCAGAGAATAAAAAGATTTTTGATTTGATTTACAAAACGCGATAGAATCGCAGAATTACAAAGATTTCAGAGTTACCATGTATTAGAATTTATCTTGAATATTTATTTTGATTCAAATGATATGATATTATGAGAATGAAAGAATGAATGAAAGAGATGACAGAAATGAAAGAATGAACGAAAGAGATGACAGAAATGAAAAGATAAATGAAAGAATAAAAGAACAAAGAAACGCGAAAATTTCGCAAGAGACAATCTAAGATCCATAAAAATCTAAGATTAGAATGGGGAGAACCTTTATGGCGTACACCCTAGCTCGCGAATAAAATTTCGCAAGAGGAAAATGTAAGACCTAAAGTACGTCATAGAAGGGGGTGCCTGTAGCATGACTCGGGGGAAAAGGTTATACCGCCCCTGGAACCTGAGTCATAGAGATTTGGGGTCAATAAAGCCCATCCGGGAAAGGCACCTTGGATTCTCAACCTAAGCATATGACTTAGGTTGGGCGACTAAGTTAATAAGGACTCTACCAAGGAGTGCAGAATCTGATCAAGGCGCCGAGGTACACGGCTAGTCAAGAGTGCCAGGGGCGTTTCAAGCGTCCTTTCCATTCTTGACAAGTCTTGGCTTATACTGCACTCGGCCCGAAGAAAACCCCACTTAGGGTGCAGTCTCGTAACCATAAGCCCTATAGGTAAAAGGGATAAGAGGCTGCGATAACAACTGGTTGTTGTTAAGACCGGATGGGAGGAGCTAAACTTGTATGGTAGAAGTACGCCTCCTTGAAGGGGCAACCAGGGGGAGATAAGGGCTGCACCCTCCATTAGGGAGCTGATAAGTGTCTTAAGACACAAATGTCATGAGGCTTTTTACTCGCAAGGGTATTAACGCTTGTCATATTTTTGCGACAATCCTGAAGAGGCAATAATACTAGAGAAAAAGATAAGACGAGATCAATGGGTCATTACATGAAAGTGTGAAGACGTCCTGCGATTTTTTCGAAATACGGCAATGTCATGGGGCTTTATTTTCGCAAGAATATTTAGGCCTGTCATATTGTCGCAACAATCCTGAAGAGGAAATAATATAAAAGAAAAAGTTAAGGCAAGATCAATGGGTTTTTGCATGAAAGTGCAAAGACGTCCTGCGATTTTGTCGCAATCACAAGAGGTGGCAAAATAAGACCTTTAACTAGGAAGGCAAAATAAGACCAAATAAGAAAATGAGTAAGCAAGTAAGCTTGCGAGAATTATTATATGTAAGCAAACAAGCTTGCGAATATGTACATGGAAATGAAACTGAGGCAGTGAAAATGCCGCAGACTTGATATTATGATCATACTGTTATGAGATACTAATAGTGCAGGAAAAAGGGAAGATGAAACACAAGTAAGAACTTGTGAGGAACAATAACTACACGAAGAGGAATGCATACACTAAAGAAAAATCCAGAGAAATGGAGAATGGAGGCAATTTAAAGCTACATCAATTTTAGCGTGCAAAATGAGCTAAGTAACGCAAACATTAGCTATACATTGCAGTAGATAAGCATTCTCATCATACAAACATCATACTCGCATCATAAAAGCATTGCATAAGCATTTCATAGCACAAACATCGCATACACATTTCATAACATAATCATCACATAAGCATTATATTCGCACAAGTACTTTACAAAACTATACGGAATAATATTGCAGAACTTCGCAATAATATCGCAGAATTTCGCAGAATTTTTCAGAATTTCGTAGGATTATTCAGAATGTGTCAGAATTTTGCAGAATGTGATTATTTCGCAGAATGTGATTATTCCGAACGATATGATCATTTCGCTCAATTATTTCGCACAATTATAAGCAACTTGAAGAGATTATACTATCGCATGAGAACAAAACATGAGACATAGGAAAGATGAGAATGAAGAAACAATTCGCACATTCAACATTTTCTCAAAGATTCTACCCTCATAGATAAAGAACAGAGGCAATTATGGATTACCAAGAAAACATTTTATGTTCTTTATCTTCTCGGAAAGAATCACCAAAAATGGAGTAATAATTTCGCATGAATGGAGGCAATACTTATTATTCTCATTCAAGGACGGATACTTCTTACATTTCTAGAATTGAATATTTCTTATACTTCATCAAGGATACTTCATGCTTCTTATACTTCTTCAAGGATACTTCATACTTCGCATACTTAAAAAGATGATACTTCTTATTTACTTCGCAACATTCCGGAACTTCACAAAAGAATAGAGGCAAGTACGTACTTTTCAATTCCAGTATTCTTTCGCTCGTTCCTTCATCAACAAAGATTAAAGACTACTCCAACAACTTCAACAAGACGTATTTTTCTTTAAATATTGTTCTTCAAGCAATATTCAAGAAAAAAGAGGCAAGATGTAGGATCCAAATACCGCACAATAATAAGATCTCGCGAGAATGTAGGGAAGCTTGCGAGAGAACGTAGCATGTGTGCAAATTAAGATCCAACGTGAGCCTGCGAGAACATCGCACGGTGATTCCGAAATTAGGGGAAATGTTAGTTGTATCCCACCACATATGAGTTGTCATCCACTATGTAAATATATATATAAGGAGAAAGGTAGGAGAGAGAAAAGTAATTTTGTATTATTATTATCTTTTTATTCTTCCCCAAAAACCAGAGAGAGAGCTCCAAATACTCATTAATGGAGTCTCAATTGTAATCCATATGTAATTACAAACAATCATAGTGAAACCTAACTCCGTGGATGTAGATCAAATTGATCGAACCACATAAATCTTGTGTCTTATTTTCTATTTTCATTATTTTTATCTTTATTTTCATATCAAATAAGTTTAGATCTAGAAATTATAGTCATGATAATACAAGGGGTGTGTTGTGGGATTTCCAGCAACTACATCCCCCTTAGTCAATACTCCATCTCGATCAAGGAAACCATTCCCCCTTACACAATGATCCGAAAACCATATGTATTTGTAGTGTGAACTACGTTATTTCTCCCCCTTTTTGCCAATAAAATTGGAAAAGGTAAAAGAACGGGATCATAATGAAATTTCCACAAGAGACATTTCATAGACCAAAAGAAAAAAAAAATACATACCAACTTAATTTGGATGCAATCATAAAGCCGAAGCTAAATGCATTCATCAAGGAGTTTTAAGATACAAGATAACCTCTATAAAATTCCACAGCCGCACACCCAGCAAGATATTACCATTAAGCACAAGTTCAAAAGAACTCTCCCCCATTTGATGTCATTCCCGGGAGAACAACAAGAGCGACCTTAATTTTGAAAGAAAAGAAGGATCTTTAATTGGACACCAAAAACCATAGGAACGATTTTCTATATCCAAAACTTAACCAAATTAATCACAAGTAAACCCATGATTAATTCAATTGGAATACGCAACTAAATCCAACCACAAAAGTGATCAATTTAGTTGATTGTGCTCAACATAAGTAAACTTACGGAACTACGACTAAGATAATCATACGGAGATGACTAACTTAACCGTTCAAATACTCAACATAAGGAAAACCTTACAGAATATACGACTAAATTAACCACAAGATCATGATTAGTATATCCGTTCATATACTCAACCCAAGGACTTGTGGAATATATGAAAACTCAACTACATTAATTACAAGAGAATCTATAATTAATCTAATTAGAATACACAACCAAACTAATCACCGAAGTAATCAATTTAATTGCAAAAGGTTTTGCTCGACAAAAGAAGACTTTCGTAGAAAATAACTAAATAACCAAACAAGATGATTAATTTAGTTCAAGAATGCTCAACATATAGCATCTCATGGAACAACCAACAAAGCCAATCAAATTAATCGACTTAGTTGTATGGTGCTCAACATGAGACACATTACAGAGCCTTCATGGTAATCAAAAGATGGATCAATGAAGATCAAACCCGTGGATAACATACAAGGATCTATTCTATTTTCCATCACTATATGCATAACGACATAATAGACTTTATCCTTGTCTTACAAAAGATTTCATCCTATTTTCCATCAAAATAAATGACTGCATAGGCATAACTATTGTATTTGTCAAAAGTCTATCCGTCCTTTCATCAATATGAATACCAATTTATGAACGACTTTACTTTTGACAACATATGGGACCTTCAAGTTCACGGACGCAAACAATACATATCCCATAAAAATATTGCAATACTTCAAAATCAAACAGATTAATACTGCAATAACCATCATCCTCCAAATATTTTTAGAATGTAAACCAAATAAACCTAAAAAATAACATAAGAAGATGAAAATAATAATATCTATGTGTAGTCACAATCATCGTTATCCAAAATGCTAGTTATTCTTCCAACTAAGCCAAAAAGAAGACATACTAGGTATCTAAAACAGATGACAAGCTAAAGGGAAACGGATTCCGGTGTATCCTCAACCAACGAATAGGAACACGGGAGGTTCAGGATCCATACGAGACAAAAAATCTTCAAGCTTGTGATCAACAGCCTTCTCAGCATCAACGGAGAGATGATTCTCTTTTCGAAGATCCTTGATTTGAGATTTTATGAGACCAAGGTCAGACACAACCTTTTCCAACTCAATTTTCACCATATCAAGATCTTTAAGAGTACCAACAAGCTGTTGTTTTGCTTTCCCAAAGTACTTAAGAAAGTCATGAACGACTTCAGTAGAGATCATATCGTCCTTTTCGGCATATTCATGAGTATAAGAAAAGAAGCATGAAGCATTGGGATGATCTTCATATACAAGTGTTCTCTTCCTCTTAGAATCAACCTCAAAACCTTTGTCAAGGAAACCTTTTGCAAAACCACCATAGCAAGAAGAGGAGGAAGACATTCTTAAAAATCCGAAAACAACCAGGAGTACACGTACATGAATTGTAACTCTAAGGAGTTGGATATTTATTCTTGGGGACGACCATTTAGGGTTTCAATTAAAACGTTGACTCCGGCCAGAACAGAATCCGTTCGAGTACAACAAATACCCAAGAAATAAAGTCCTTGAAACATTTGAAAACATGACTTAACAACAAATTTTAAGACTAAATGCAACATTTTCTTTTGACTTAAACAATACTTGATGTTAGCGGATCTGTCAACACAAGTTTAGCTATGGACGATAAGAAAATAACTTAACTTAACAGATGCAAGCAACAAGTATACCTGTTTCTAACACAACTTACTCAACAGGATTTTTTATGAGTAAGCTCTCAAACCTTGTGATTAATTAACACAAGTACGAGCCACATGCTCATTAAGAGGTTTGTGTTTTTGGTTAAGTTTGTTTTTTTCTCTTAGTCTTAAAGAGGGATCCTTTTTGACATGAGATATTATCATAAAATTTATTGTCATCAAAGTAAGAGACGAAGTTAGAGTTCTTACCAGAAGTGCCTTGGCGTGAGGAAGAAGATAATCTGTTGACAAGCTCTTTGTATCTTATAATTATCTCTTCAATATCTTTTCTCATCTCCTCGATTTTCTTTTCTTCTAGGATGACTTTCTCAACAGGAACAATGTTGATTTTAGAGACAAGGCGTTGAACTTCCTTTGGACGATGTTTATTAAGACGTCTATTCTGCCCTTGAATGTTGGAGGAACTCATTGTACTGACCTTCCTGGTTGAATACATAGGATAGGTACGTGAGGATCATGTGCTGCCCATATCCTTGTTCGTTGTTAGGGAAGACGTCTGTTCTGCCCTTGAATGTTGGAGGAACTCATTGTACTGACTTTCCTAATTGGATCAATCATACGGATGTCAGTCACACATTTGAGAATCAAATATAGGGTGTGTTGAAGTTGAACTAAGGAGTCTTTATTCAACTTAGAGTTTCTATTTTGTCTAACATAACTCTTGGTCTCACAAACAAGACATACCTTTTGATCATAAGAATGATCGGAGGATGTTGTCTTAATATCATCATCAGAAGATTTGTGTCTTTTACAGAATGTCCCAAGTTTGGTGGAAACATTAGGAACACCTATTTTTACTTCTAAATGTAAAGCATCAGAAGTTCTTGGTATATTAGATTGCTTTGAACATCCTTGAATTGAGAGTTTATTCAAACGGCGTTCAATATCCAAGGCATCTTTTTCGAGGATGGCCTCAAGAGTCAAGCATGAAGATTGATCTTCAGCGTTTCCATGGACTTTGCAATTTCTTACAATACCAAGAAGAACATTGACATGGTGTTTTAACTGATTTAATCTAACAGCTTGAATTCTAACAAGGTTTAGAATCAATTTACTCTCTTCAGCTGTATCCCATTCATTAGAAGAGAAGGTCTCTTTCGAAGGGTAATCAAGAACACTCATGCCATTGTTTGTCTGTCTCGTCGAACAACAAGGTTTTTTTATATTCGAGATAGAATAGCTTTTCTCTTTAATAGATTTGACGAGAGGGACTCTTTATTACTTGTGACGCGTTTATTAGATCAAGGAAAAATAATAATATTTGTTCAAATGAAGGGATTTTCATGAGATCAAGGAAAAATAATATAACATGATAAAATAAAAAATTAGGCATGGGACTGGCCACGGCGTTACTGGTCGGCCGGTGGGCCCAGTCCCCTAGCGCCTTAGCTAATATTTTTTTCTTCCTATTTTGCATGGGTTCATCGTTCCTTCGTATTTTGGAATGCTCGTTCGTGCACTCAGGTGTTCGTTAGTGCATTATTGTTGAATACACTTGCACCATTTTGGTCGGGGCTTACTCGATAGCGGCTCAGATGCCCGTACGTTGAATATTTATCACTAAACCATGGAATTCTGCTGGAAAGAACCATGAATTGAAGTAGTGAAATATTATGAAGAACATAAAATATTTCTGTATATTCAGTTAATGAATTTAAGGATTAGAAATAATTAATTGATGGCTCTATACTAGTAGGTGTTGACGGTGGTTTTTAGCTCAGGGTTAAAATCGTAAAACCGTAAATCTGACACGACGTCACTATGACCAGTAGCACATTTATTAAATCAATCAACATGTCTACGTAAGAATTACCGAGGTACCCTTTTTTTATATATGGGTCATGTTCCACGGCAGAACTCCTAACATTGACCGACATCATCTATGCCAAACCCTACTTCTCATGCTACCACGCCAAGGCATGCCAACATGCCAGCCGCACCACCGTGACAATGGCAAACCATGCCTCCGCGCCAAGGCATGCCAACCATGCCAGCCGCACTGATGCGTATCTTAGGTGCACAAATTAATTCACTTATCTTCTACTTTACTAATGAATAATATAGCAGTAAATAAGATTCGTTCCCACGAAGAGCATCGGGTTTTAGTTGTTGAAAGAGTCACAAAAGGGGGGTTTTGTTTTTAGGTTTTGAAAACAAAGTAAATAAGGAAGTAATTGAAATTTAGTTTTTAACCAATAAAGAGAAATTATGATCAAGGAATCCTTCTTCGTTACTAAATATTCATTAATATTTTCATCTATTTTCCATTCATCACAGATTATTATCAACCTTAAGACAACAACTAGATCAGTGTTAACCCCAAAATTCCTTAAATCACTAGACACGGAAGTTCTCGACTACCAGATTCTACTCAACCAAACACCAATTAGTAGACCATTCAAGGTGTAATCCAAACGAACGCTTTAGGATTTGTGAATTATATGTTGATCCTAGTAGTTAGACTCTTAGACCAAGGTCTATTTTCTAGGGTTGTTTTTACATGCAATCGCTCCACAGAATCCCTCTGCAAGGTCTCATTTCTACTTTTGTACAAGTTATTCGACGATGAGTTATCTCCTAACTCAATACTAGCATTAGATTAATTAATAAAACGATTTAGTTGGCCACCCAAACAACTTTAGAATTAATCTTAAACAATTACTGTAGTAAAAACACACAAAAATCATGTGAAGAACTCAAAATATGTTTTTATAAGAATTTAAAGCATATTTAGAACATAGAATTCATCCCTAATCAAATAATAAATTAGCTAGACATAGTTGAAGTTATAGAAAGCAAACTGTTGTTGTAGAAGAGTTTTAGCCGCTGCTGCTGTAGTTGCAAATATTTAGCTACTACATCTTTGTTACTATAACCCTTCTGCTACTTGCATGTATGAAGTGGCTGCTGTTCTCTGAAGAATTTTATCGAACAGTTTCTGGACGTGAAAGTGAGGGTGAGGGTGTAGAGGAGATGAGTTTTGAGGTTTATTCGACCCTCTATTTATATACTTTTGTAGCTGATATTTCGAATCTGATAATCACCAACCTTTCCTTAGCCGACTCAAACCCTAAAAAGCGTTTAAATCTCCACCATTCATCTCATAAATCGACAGTGAAAGCTTCACCCGGTGACTGTTTTCCAGCGAGAAAACTCATCAAAACTCTGAATTCTCGCCCAAGTTATCTATTTCGACATCAACCCATCATATTCCATCAACGGCCATGGTTCAAAACCACCGCTTAATCCTCTCCATTCATCATATTCCATCAACGGCAACAACATCAGTTTTCGAGCTGATTTCTCTCTCAAGTTTCGAGCAGCTACACCTCCTGGAACTTCCTATTTTATTTCTTAGTAACTCTATCTGGATATAACCACTCTTCCAATCAAACTAGGACTCCAAAGTCACAATCCCAGTCATTCGCTAACTACCAGAACCAATGGCAGAAGCCATCTTGCTTCACCTGATATCTAGCCCAACACCAGCTCAGCCTTCATTCTTTTTATCACTACCAAACAACATCATCTCCCATTCTTTCGCAAAACCAGTGCCAAGAGTCTGAACCTTCCATGTTCTTCTCGTCAATCAATCATCCATCTCACAAGTAAATCATGGCAGCAACACTTCCTTTCTCTCGAACTCATCGTTACAAGCATCAGCATCATCGTACTTCTCCATCAACAATGGCAGCAACGTTCACTGCCAGCCTTTAGGTCTTCTCCCCTACCCGTCTTCTATCAATCACCGATCCCTCCTTCTCATCACTGCCAATGTAGAAGCTCGAGCAACGCTGTAACATATATCCATGCAGAAGAAACTGCACGCGGGATTTTCAGGTTTGAATAATGAAGATGGCGATGGCAGTCCCGAGCGACACAATGTCTGCCTTCAATAGTATTTAAATCCAGCTTTCCCCCTTGTAAAATACATGATTGCGTTTAGCAGTTCTTTTGAAATCTGACTGCCCCTTAACAGAGTGCCTGCCCTTTAATGTACAGTGGGGAAGCTAATAACACTTGTTCTGATAAATGACCATTTTGCCCTTTTGCCTTCCAAATTCTTGTTTTGCTCATAACTTCTTCATAGGAACTCAGAATAACTCCGTTTTTTCGCCAATGACTCCGTCTTCTCGTTCTCTACAAAATGAAAAGTATAAATCTTGTACTTGAATGAGTTCCAATTTATCTTTGGCCCTTTTCCGTTTGTAGCTAGTTTCTTTTATTGCACAATTAAGTGTCAATTCACTTTCTTTGGATGATTCACTAAATAAAACATTAATAAGAGAAAACAAGCGTAATATACAATAATTTTCAAGAATATAAGAAACTACTAGCATGGAATTGACACTAAATATATGTAAAATATGCACTTATCAAATTCCCCCACACTTGGCTTTTGCTAGTCCTCGAGCAAATTACCTAACTTAAAACAAAATATAACAACTTCATTTCGCCGAGGATACGGTTGCACTTAGCATCTGCAACAAGCCTTTAAACCTCTAGGTGTCCCTAGTGTACGAGTTATAGTCTCGCGAGGGCTTACGAGAGGTATACCCACAAAACCTACTCCAATTTCAAAGCTTTCCAGCGTCCCAAGCATCCAAAGAGCTACAAGGACATAAAGTTTATGCATGCTAGTAATAAGAAGTTAGAAATACCAAAGAACGTATTCATTCTTAAATCTTGAGTGAGAAATAACCACACCATAATGAGAAAATGCGTGTTTGAGAGCGATCAATAAGCATTTCGCCTCGACTTCTGCCTTACTTTATGATAATTGCACTCTGAAAAGGCGAGGGTACCCAAAAATATCTCAAGCTAAAACTTTTCCGACCTATAAGTCCTTTCCCCAAAAGTGATTATCTATGGATATGGAATCGAGACAATACAACTAATCGGTTCACACTTTATGTGATCGTCTATGGATACTAGATCGAGACAATACAATGACAAAGTGTGTTACTTGATAAAAAGGTTCGGACTTAACCAAACACAATAGAATTCACTTATCAAGTAATAGGAGATTAACGTTTGTGTGATTTACTTTAATTATAATAAAAAAATTATAATGCGGAAAATAAAAGTAAATGACACAGCAAGATTTTGTTAACGAGGAAACCGCAAATGCAGAAAAAACCCGGGACCTTGTCCAGAATTGAATACTCTCAAGATTAAGCCGCTACACAAAATACACTTACTTCGTATAGTTGATACCAAGCACCTAACTCTATAGTATACCTAGTTTCGTCTGTATTCTCACGCCTCCAACTTATAAATAAGTCACGTACTTGGAACAATCCCTTTGGTTCGTATTGCAAACAGTAAAGGAACAAGAAATCTATTTGGTATCAACTCTCTTCAACCAAGTGATATGAGTCAAACAAAGGTTCTTCCGTTTATCTCAACATAAACTCCTTTGTCAGGTCTAGATCTATCTTATGTTCAATCACCCCAAAAGGTACTCAGTTAAGATTAAGCCAACAACACCTTTAATTCCAAAGGAACCGTGTTGATGCTGGTCTACTTCAATCAATCAATTTAATCTACCACAAGGATAAACCGATTATTAATTGGATCCTCTTTTCCCAAAAAAGTATTGTGCACACCAAAGATTATAAAACCCAAGTAAGATCTTCAATATCTTCTTTGTCTTCAAATCTTCTTTAATTTTCAATAAAAACCTGCACACAATAACTTGAATCTCTTGTGATCAATCACGCACAGAATGGAGTCTGTTAACAATGGATTATCACAAGATCGTCTTTAGAACTAACAATAGTCTAAAGATCCATGTCGAAATTCTGAACTAGCTTGAGTGAATCTTATATCAGAAGAGAAGATTCTCAAGAATAAACAAACTAGGTGCAATCATATTTCAACCTCTGTTAGTCAATCAAATCAATCGAAAACAAAGATAAAACGCAATTATCTAGTTTCCCACCAGCGGGTCGTGCTAGAGCTTCTCAATCCCAAAGAAGACTTTAAAACGAGCGGCCGTAAGAGATTTCACCTAATTAAATTACTCTCCTCTCCGATAGGCGGCTACACCAGTAACAATGATAAAAGAGGAAGTCAAATGTTACGAAGGATTAGTTTGCTAGAAAGGAAAACTTCGTGTATTTATAGACAATGAAGTTTGGACACCAAGGAATTTCCAAAACCGAAAATATTCTCAAGATATTCATAAATGCACAGATTCGGTTTTCATAATTACTGGAAATGTTCTGTCCAAAAATATAATCGAAATGTCTTGGAAAATCTAATTAGCAAATGCACATTACTAATTCTCAATACTTTCCACTCAAGATAAATTAATAAACTTAATTAAAAGATTCTTAACTTACTTATGTTTCGATTCTGGGATTATCTTCCATTTAGCCTTTAAGGAATATCTTTGAACAATTATAGAAATAAACATTCTCAGCACGTGTTCAAAGTTTTTCGACATCTTTACTTTGTAAGTTCTCTTTCACACTTACAATCTTGAAACCGATTTGCCACACTTCCAAACAAGTTTAGAATTGGTTCATCTGACTTTCAAGAACTATGTTATTGATCAAACCAACATTCAATCACAATCATGGTTTTGCGGTTCTACCAAAACAAGTTTCGGTTCTACCTCCATGTGAGTACTACGCATAGTCACACTAGCTTACCAAAGATATGGTTGACTAGGTACTAGGATCGGTTCCCCACATATATATGGTATCTAACTTATATGTGTTGCACCCCTTCACATGATCGGTTCCCCTTTCTACTGTAAATGTGTTGCACCCCATACAAGGATTGGTTCCCTCTTGCACTGCACCCCTTACTAGGATCGGTTCCCTTCACCCTTTACAAGGATCGGTTCCCCTTACACCCTTTACTAGGATCGGTTCCCTTCACCCCTTACAAGGATTGGTTCCCTTCTTCCATTTGGCAGTTGCATTCCTGATCATACCAAGGTGATTACTTAAGATTGGTTTTACTAATAAAAGTTCTACCAATACAAAAGTCAGGACTTTGTGAACAATTCTACCAAGAACACAACAAGTTGTGAGCGGTTCTACTTTATCACACATATTGGTTGTTCATAAGATATGCAATGAATAACAAAACCAATAACTCCTGGCAATTTCCTTTTCAGTTCACAAAACAAGTTTATGAACTTACTTCCTTAGAATACATGTAAACATTGTTCCCTAGGATGAAATCCTCACCTTATACCCATACATAATCACAATAGCATTCAAATGATTATGGCGATGTCTTATCTACATAGTTTAATGGTTAAAAAATAAACCTCGTATTGTATTTCTTAATACTATGTCTATCTAGAGTTCAAACATGCTTCTAAGTTATGTTTTCAATATGCACGACTTGAAAGATACGATAGGGAATGAAACAGTTCAAGTCAAATATCACTAACCTCAAGTGGAAGGATGATTGTTGTTGTAGCTCCTCGCTTCTTCACATGTTCAAGACTTCGCAATAGTTGTAATGTCTCATATCCTAATGCTTTCAAGCTAAGCTATACAAAGTATAACTCTAGTACACAAGCGACTCTTAACATGAGTTTTGGTTCACTAAAATATGACAACCAAACTTGACATACCAACACATGATGGGTTCAACCGAGCAATGCTCTAACAATCTCCCCCTTTGTCAATTTTAGTGACGAAACTCTTACATCATATGGATAAACAATTTACAAGAATTCATTACACCCCGATTCAACAGCAAAAAAAACCTGCTTACATTCAATCCTTGAAAATGTCGTTGTTGACATCATAATAACAAAGCAAAATACTCCCCCTAAGGAAGATAGGTAGATAATCAATCCGCACGGCTTTGTTATACCACAATATGACATGTTACTCCCCCTTAGTATGTGCTTTCACTCTTTCATTAGATATAACATTCAAGCACCAATGTTCTTTTCCCTAGCGATACCAATTGATATATACAAAGTAAGATAAAATCAATGCCAATATCACACGTTTACTCCATATATTTCTCCCCCTTTTTTCACAAAAATGATAAAGAAACGAAAAAATAAAGGACAACAAGAAAATAATCTTACAAATCTCAGAATAGACTTACAAACCTGTAGAGTTAGGCACGAGGGTTCTACACATCACGTTCTGATAACCATCATCAAAACCGAAACTACAAGTAGTTTTATTTTAAAGTGCTACTAAGGAAACAATTGTCCGAAATAATTTTTCCCATTTAGTTTAGCAAACCAAAAACAACTAATCAAATTATCTTCTCTGCTAAACCGAATGTCCAAGAACATCCGCTTAATTCGATAAGACCAAAATAAAGTGTAAACTCCATTTTCTCATCAGGTTCTAATTATCCATATACATAGACCTTTCAATTTCAAACAAACCAAATATTAGGTTATTTAACTAGTATTTCTTTGTTTAGGCATTCGATTAGACTTGAATAACCGAAACCTCACTTTGATAAGACAAACTAAGATCAGAATTAACTTAGTTTCTTATCCGGAATCGAATTGGACTAAACAACTCATCCCATCCTTATGTATACGGGATTATTTCTTTAAGCCATAAATAATTCATACAAACTAATATAAATCAACTTGCAAAATTATTCACCTCAATCGGAAGCAATTGAATCAACATAAGACGTTATAAGCACCGCAATTGCACCGTAATTTTGTAAGCCTAAACCAGTGATACAATGCCAAAGCAAAATACCAAAGGTTTTTATTAACCGGAACCAATTGAATCACACACACATCAATTGTACCGCACTTTTTGTAAGCCTAAACCGATATAACCATACCAAAGCAAGATGACAATAGTTTTTCTTAACTGGAACCAATTGAATCAACACACACATCAATTGTACCACAATTTCGTAAGCCTAAACGATTGATACCACACAATAAAGTAAGATAACAATAGTTTTTCTTAACATGAATCAATTGAAACACACATCCACACACATATCATGGAATAAAAATCAATTGCACCTAAATTTCGTTAAGCAAAAGCAATACATATATATAATATAAACTCAGTCTTTTCTTAAACAGGAAAACAATTAACTAACAAGATTTTTACCTCAATTTCGCATCCACTCCTCCAGTATGATAGCATCTTCGTCCAGGGAGGATCGATAACGAAATATCTCCTCTCGTTGTCATCCTTATGTGTAAACAAAAGGAATAACAACATCCCTCAACCTTTACCAGAGAAAGGTTGAAAACCGGTTTTAACTATTGCAAGCAAAAGTTGAAAACCGTCGAAACACATATGCTTTTATGCTAAACCAAAATTGATTTAACATATTGTGACTTTTTCACATACTGTTTCTATCAGAACCCCTCATAATCCTTTGATAAAGCCTACCTACTTGGGTTGGAACTCAATCCTGCTAAATCGAAAAGTCACCCAAACCATGAGGGTTCCCACATATGAGATCGAACATTAAGGTAATTAAACCGAAAACATACATCTCATAATCATACATAGCAATAGATAAAATCAATAAAGCACAAGCTATGTAAACCAAAAACTATCACAAGAAAATTAATCAAAACAAATAATTTTATTCATAATAGTTTTATTCATAATAGACCAATACAATCAATGAAAGAAATCACAAATATGTCTATTAAACTTGCAACCTAATCCTTCATATCAGAATCGAATGAAGGTGCATTACTACTTTTCAGCTTTTGAATTTCCTCAAGTAGATAGCCTTGTTGCTTGACTAGAATTTCTTGCAAATGAGAAATCTTTGTGAAGGATTCTGCAAGAGCATGTAATTCTGTCTTCGATTGAACACAAAAGTGTGTCAATGCTTCGATACACTGATCTTTCTTCAGGGTATTCTCTCTTTCCTTATTGCTAAGCCAATCTCCCTTTTTGATTTTACCCTTGACGTCGAGAGATGAGCCTGACTTAGCCTTAAGATGATCTTTCTGATCATGCATCTTCTCCACAGAAACCATTTGATCCAGACCCATAGTTCGGACAAGGAATGATCAAACACGGAGAAGAGGTTTTTTATATTTTTCATACTACCAAAAATTTAATATTCCTATAAATACGAATATATCAAATATCTTCAAATACTAGATATTATTTCCATAATCTACACAGAAGTGCCTTGATATTTCTTCTTCCTCATTCAAATACGTCGCACAGGATGAGGAAAGAATTCAAACACCAGTCAAGTGGCATTAGTATGAGATTTTCTCTCATTATGGAATTTCGAACCACCGGAGTGTTCTTGATCTAGCAAGGTATGAAAATATTTTCCTTTATTACCACAAAATAACAAAATATCTTGAGAAAGATCGGAATTGCACACACAACTTTTAGCAATTCTATGTTTAAGACAGTTTTTGCATCTTGTCTTCTTTTTCCTTTTTCCTTTTACCATTAGATGATTTAATAACATCGGAATACATGTCCATTTTTAAGATGGGTAAATCACTAATGGTTGAAGGAACAATACTGACAATCAATGCAATATTAGTTGTTTCTTCTCTTTCATAATCATAAGCCTCAAAGGACTCATCTAGAGTTACAACCAATGCCTTGCTTCCAGTATATTTCTTAAGATTGGGACAGTCTTTAACAATATGACCAAACCCTTTACACTTGAAGCACTGCGGCTGATATTCATCATCTTCTTCCTGATCCTTCTTGACACGAACTCGATCATGTGGTCGAGAAGATCGATAAGTATCTTTAACGAATCTCTTAAATATTTTCTTATAGAGATCTCGAAACTGTATAGTAATTAATGACAAATATTGTTCAATCTCATCATCAGAATTTCTTGCAATCTCATCATTCGAATCATCCAACTGTCTATTCCTTTCAATTGGAGAATTTGGAATTTTTGCTTTAAAAGCGATTCCTTTATTTTGAATAGACTGTGATTCGTGATCAAAAATCTTTAACTTACCGACGAGTGTACTTTGTGAGAGAGTTGAAAGATCATTTGATTCTATGATTGCATGCTTCTTAGAATCGTATCTAGATGGCAACGATCTGAGAATCTTGCATACTATCTCTTTTTCAGCAATAGTCTTTCCTAACGAGAAATAAGCATTAATTATCTCAGAGAGTTTAATGTAAAACTCTTCAAAAGTGTCGTTGTCATCCATTCGAAGGTTTTCCCACTCGGAAGTGAGTGTTTGAAGTCTAGCTTCTTTCTCAGAAGTGTTACCTTCGAATACAATCTGCAGATTATCCCAAGCTTCTTTCGAAGTTTGACATGTAGACACATGATGTTGTAGGTCACGACTTACATCATGAATAATAGCATTCAAACCATCCGAATTCTGCTTTTCGAATGTCTTTTCTTCGCTTGAAAACTCTGCTAAACGTTTATGTTCGGTTTCTGAGTTTTCTCTCTTTGGAAGAGTATAACCATCGACGAATAATAACCAAGTATTAAAGTCTCGTGATTGAAGAAAAGATCACATAACAAATTTCCACCATAGATAGTTTGTTCCGTCAAATCTTGGCGACACGTTAATTGAAGTCGATTCGTGAGAACTCGAGTTCATTCTTATAGGTTGGATCGCATCAAACATAGATTGTTAGATCTTTTCGTGTTTGCCTGCTCTGATACCAATTGAAAAGGCGAGGGTACCCTAAAATACCTCAAGCTAAAACTTTTATGACCTATAAGTCCTTTCCCCAAAAGTGATTTTCTATGGATATGGAATCGAGACAATACAACTAACCGATTCACACATTGTGTGATCGTCTATGGATACTAGATCGAGACAATACAATGACAAAGTGAGTTATTTGATAAAAAGGTTCGGACTTAACCAAACACAATAGGATTCACTTATCAAGTAATAAGAGATTAACGTTTGTGTGATTTACTTTAATTATAATAATAAAATTATAATGCGAAAAATAAAAGTAAATGACACAGCAATATTTTGTTAACGAGGAAACCACAAATGCAGAAAAACCCCGGGACCTTGTCCAGAATTGAATACTCTCAGGATTAAGCCGCTACACAAAATACACTTACTTCGTATAGTTGATACCAAGCACCTAACTCTATAGTATACCTAGTTCCGTCTGTATTCCCACGCCTCCAACTTATAAATAAGTCACGCACTTGGAACAATCCCTTTGGTTCGTATTCCAAACAGTAAAGGAACAAGAAATCTTTTTGGTATCAACTCTCTTCAACCAAGTGATATAAGTCAAACAAAGGCTCTTCCGTTTATCCCAACATAAACTCATTTGTCAGGTCTAGATCTATCTTATGTTCAATCGCCCCAAAAGGTAATCGATTAAGATTAAGCCAACAACACCTTTAATCCCAAAGGAACCGTGTTGATGCCGATCTACTTCAATCAATCAATATAATCTACCACAAGGATAAACCGATTATTAATTGGATCCTCTTTTCCCAAACAAGTATTGTGCACACCAAAGATTATAAAACCCAAGTCAGATCTTAAATATCTTCTTTGTCTTCAAATCTTCTTTAACATTCAATTAAAACCTGCACACAATAACTTGAATCTCTTGTGACCAATCACGCACAGAACGGAGTCTGTTAACAATGGATTATCACAAGATCGTCTTTAGAACTAACAGCAGTCTAAAGATCCCTGTCGAAACTCTGAACTAGTTTGAGTGAATCTTATATCAGAAGAGAAGATTCTCAAGAATAAACAAACTAGGTGCAATCATATTTCAACCTCTATTAGTCAATCAAATCAATAGAAAACAAAGATAAACCGCAATTATCTAGTTTCCCACCAACG
>NC_039360.1:131885223-131899774 GCF_003573695.1 Papaver somniferum | reverse complement strand
GTCAGTACAATGAGTTCCTCCAACATTCAAGGGCAGAATAGACGTCTTAATAAACATCGTCCAAAGGAAGTTCAACGCCTTGTCTCTAAAATCAACATTGTTCCTGTTGAGAAAGTCATCCTAGAAGAAAAGAAAATCGAGGAGATGAGAAAAGATATTGAAGAGATAATTATAAGATACAAAGAGCTTGTCAACAGATTATCTTCTTCCTCATGCCAAGGCACTTCTGGTAAGAACTCTAACTTCGTCTCTTACTTTGATGACAATAAATTTTATGATAATATCTCATGTCAAAAAGGATCCCTCTTTAAGACTAAGAGAAAAAAACAAACTTAACCAAAAACACAAACCTCTTAATGAGCATGTGGCTCGTACTTGTGTTAATTAATCACAAGGTTTGAGAGCTTACTCATAAAAAATCCTGTTGAGTAAGTTGTGTTAGAAACAGGTATACTTGTTGCTTGCATCTGTTAAGTTAAGTTATTTTCTTATCGTCCGTAGCTAAACTTGTGTTGACAGATCCGCTAACATCAAGTATTGTTTAAGTCAAAAGAAAATGTTGCATTTAGTCTTAAAATTTGTTGTTAAGTCATGTTTTCAAATGTTTCAAGGACTTTATTTCTTGGGTATTTGTTGTACTCGAACGGATTCTGTTCTGGCCGGAGTCAACGTTTTAATTGAAACCCTAAATGGTCGTCCCCAAGAATAAATATCCAACTCCTTAGAGTTACAATTCATGTACGTGTACTCCTGGTTGTTTTCGGATTTTTAAGAATGTCTTCCTCCTCTTCTTGCTATGGTGGTTTTGCAAAAGGTTTCCTTGACAAAGGTTTTGAGGTTGATTCCAAGAGGAAGAGAACACTTGTATATGAAGATCATCCCAATGCTTCATGCTTCTTTTCTTATACTCATGAATATGCCGAAAAGGACGATATGATCTCTACTGAAGTTGTTCATGACTTTCTTAAGTACTTTGGGAAAGCAAAACAACAGCTTGTTGGTACTCTTAAAGATCTTGATATGGTGAAAATTGAGTTGGAAAAGGTTGTGTCTGACCTTGGTCTCATAAAATCTCAAATCAAGGATCTTCGAAAAGAGAATCATCTCTCCGTTGATGCTGAGAAGGCTGTTGATCACAAGCTTGAAGATTTTTTGTCTCGTATGGATCCTGAACCTCCCGTGTTCCTATTCGTTGGTTGAGGATACACCGGAATCCGTTTCCCTTTAGCTTGTCATCTGTTTTAGATACCTAGTATGTCTTCTTTTTGGCTTAGTTGGAAGAATAACTAGCATTTTGGATAACGATGATTGTGACTACACATAGATATTATTATTTTCATCTTCTTATGTTATTTTTTAGGTTTATTTGGTTTACATTCTAAAAATATTTGGAGGATGATGGTTATTGCAGTATTAATCTGTTTGATTTTGAAGTATTGCAATATTTTTATGGGATATGTATTGTTTGCGTCCGTGAACTTGAAGGTCCCATATGTTGTCAAAAGTAAAGTCGTTCATAAATTGGTATTCATATTGATGAAAGGACGGATAGACTTTTGACAAATACAATAGTTATGCCTATGCATTCATTTATTTTGATGGAAAATAGGATGAAATCTTTTGTAAGACAAGGATAAAGTCTATTATGTCGTTATGCATATAGTGATGGAAAATAGAATAGATCCTTGTATGTTATCCACGGGTTTGATCTTCATTGATCCATCTTTTGATTACCATGAAGGCTCTGTAATGTGTCTCATGTTGAGCACCATACAACTAAGTCGATTAATTTGATTGGCTTTGTTGGTTGTTCCATGAGATGCTATATGTTGAGCATTCTTGAACTAAATTAATCATCTTGTTTGGTTATTTAGTTATTTTCTACGAAAGTCTTCTTTTGTCGAGCAAAACCTTTTGCAATTAAATTGATTACTTCGGTGATTAGTTTGGTTGTGTATTCCAATTAGATTAATTATAGATTCTCTTGTAATTAATGTAGTTGAGTTTTCATATATTCCACAAGTCCTTGGGTTGAGTATATGAACGGATATACTAATCATGATCTTGTGGTTAATTTAGTCGTATATTCTGTAAGGTTTTCCTTATGTTGAGTATTTGAACGGTTAAGTTAGTCATCTACGTATGATTATCTTAGTCGTAGTTCCGTAAGTTTACTTATGTTGAGCACAATCAACTAAATTGATCACTTTTGTGGTTGGATTTAGTTGCGTATTCCAATTGAATTAATCATGGGTTTACTTGTGATTAATTTGGTTAAGTTTTGGATATAGAAAATCGTTCCTATGGTTTTTGGTGTCCAATTAAAGATCCTTCTTTTCTTTCAAAATTAAGGTCGCTCTTGTTGTTCTCCCGGGAATGACATCAAATGGGGGAGAGTTCTTTTGAACTTGTGCTTAATGGTAATATCTTGCTGGGTGTGCGGCTGTGGAATTTTATAGAGGTTATCTTGTATCTTAAAACTCCTTGATGAATGCATTTAGCTTCGGCTTTATGATTGCATCCAAATTAGGTTGGTATGTATTTTTTTTTCTTTAGGTCTATGAAATGTCTCTTGTGGAAATTTCATTATGATCCCGTTCTTTTACCTTTTCCAATTTTATTGGCAAAAAGGGGGAGAAATAACGTAGTTCACACTACAAATACATATGGTTTTCGCATCATTGTGTAAGGGGGAATGGTTTCCTTGATCGAGATGGAGTATTGACTAAGGGGGATGTAGTTGCTGGAAATCCCACAACACACCCCTTGTATTATCATGACTATAATTTCTAGATCTAAACTTATTTGATATGAAAATAAAGATAAAAATAATGAAAATAGAAAATAAGACACAAGAATTATGTGGTTCGATCAATTTGATCTACATCCACGGAGTTAGGTTTCACTATGATTGTTTGTAATTACATATGGATTACAATTGAGACTCCATTAATGAGTATTTGGAGCTCTCTCTCTGGTTTTTGGGGAAGAATAAAAAGATAATAATAATACAAAATTACTTTTCTCTCTCCTACCTTTCTCCTTATATATATATTTACATAGTGGATGACAACTCATATGTGGTGGGATACAACTAACATTTCCCCTAATTTCGGAATCACCGTGCGATGTTCTCGCAGGCTCACGTTGGATCTTAATTTGCACACATGCTACGTTCTCTCGCAAGCTTCCCTACATTCTCGCGAGATCTTATTATTGTGCGGTATTTGGATCCTACATCTTGCCTCTTTTTTCTTGAATATTGCTTGAAGAACAATATTTAAAGAAAAATACGTCTTGTTGAAGTTGTTGGAGTAGTCTTTAATCTTTGTTGATGAAGGAACGAGCGAAAGAATACTGGAATTGAAAAGTACGTACTTGCCTCTATTCTTTTGTGAAGTTCCGGAATGTTGCGAAGTAAATAAGAAGTATCATCTTTTTAAGTATGCGAAGTATGAAGTATCCTTGAAGAAGTATAAGAAGCATGAAGTATCCTTGATGAAGTATAAGAAATATTCAATTCTAGAAATGTAAGAAGTATCCGTCCTTGAATGAGAATAATAAGTATTGCCTCCATTCATGCGAAATTATTACTCCATTTTTGGTGATTCTTGCCGAGAAGATAAAGAACATAAAATGTTTTCTTGGTAATCCATAATTGCCTCTGTTCTTTATCTATGAGGGTAGAATCTTTGAGAAAATGTTGAATGTGCGAATTGTTTCTTCATTCTCATCTTTCCTATGTCTCATGTTTTGTTCTCATGCGATAGTATAATCTCTTCAAGTTGCTTATAATTGTGCGAAATAATTGAGCGAAATGATCATATCGTTCGGAATAATCACATTCTGCGAAATAATCACATTCTGCAAAATTCTGACACATTCTGAATAATCCTACGAAATTCTGAAAAATTCTGCGAAATTCTGCGATATTATTGCGAAGTTCTGCAATATTATTCCGTATAGTTTTGTAAAGTACTTGTGCGAATATAATGCTTATGTGATGATTATGTTATGAAATGTGTATGCGATGTTTGTGCTATGAAATGCTTATGCAATGCTTTTATGATGCGAGTATGATGTTTGTATGATGAGAATGCTTATCTACTGCAATGTATAGCTAATGTTTGCGTTACTTAGCTCATTTTGCACGCTAAAATTGATGTAGCTTTAAATTGCCTCCATTCTCCATTTCTCTGGATTTTTCTTTAGTGTATGCATTCCTCTTCGTGTAGTTATTGTTCCTCATAAGTTCTTACTTGTGTTTCATCTTCCATTTTTCCTGCACTATTAGTATCTCATAACAGTATGATCATAATATCAAGTCTGCGGCATTTTCACTGCCTCAGTTTCATTTCCATGTACATATTCGCAAGCTTGTTTGCTTACATATAATAATTCTCGCAAGCTTACTTGCTTACTCATTTTCTTATTTGGTCTTATTTTGCCTTCCTAGTTAAAGGTCTTATTTTGCCACCTCTTGTGATTGCGACAAAATCGCAGGACGTCTTTGCACTTTCATGCAAAAACCCATTGATCTTGCCTTAACTTTTTCTTTTATATTATTTCCTCTTCAGGATTGTTGCGACAATATGACAGGCCTAAATAATATTCTTGCGAAAATAAAGCCCCATGACATTGCCGTATTTCGAAAAAATCGCAGGACGTCTTCACACTTTCATGTAATGACCCATTGATCTCGTCTTATCTTTTTCTCTAGTATTATTGCCTCTTCAGGATTGTCGCAAAAATATGACAAGCGTTAATACCCTTGCGAGTAAAAAGCCTCATGACATTTGTGTCTTAAGACACTTATCAGCTCCCTAATGGAGGGTGCAGCCCTTATCTCCCCCTGGTTTCCCCTTCAAGGAGGCGTACTTCTACCATACAAGTTTAGCTCCTCCCATCCGGTCTTAACAACAACCAGTTGTTATCGCAGCCTCTTATCCCTTTTACCTATAGGGCTTATGGTTACGAGACTGCACCCTAAGTGGGGTTTTCTTCGGGCCGAGTGCAGTATAAGCCAAGACTTGTCAAGAATGGCAAGGACGCTTCAAACGCCCCTGGCACTCTTGACTAGCCGTGTACCTCGGCGCCTTGATCAGATTCTGCACTCCTTGGTAGAGTCCTTATTAACTTAGTCGCCCAACCTAAGTCATATGCTTAGGTTGAGAATCCAAGGTGCCTTTCCCGGATGGGCTTTATTGACCCCAAATCTCTATGACTCAGGTTCCAGGGGCGGTATAACCTTTTCCCCCGAGTCATGCTACAGGCACCCCCTTCTATGACGTACTTTAGGTCTTACATTTTCCTCTTGCGAAATTTTATTCGCGAGCTAGGGTGTACGCCATAAAGGTTCTCCCCATTCTAATCTTAGATTTTTATGGATCTTAGATTGTCTCTTGCGAAATTTTCGCGTTTCTTTGTTCTTTTATTCTTTCATTTATCTTTTCATTTCTGTCATCTCTTTCGTTCATTCTTTCATTTCTGTCATCTCTTTCATTCATTCTCATTCTCATAATATCATATCATTTGAATCAAAATAAATATTCAAGATAAATTCTAATACATGGTAACTCTGAAATCTTTGTAATTCTGCGATTCTATCGCGTTTTGTAAATCAAATCAAAAATCTTTTTATTCTCTGCAAAAGAAATATTCTAGAGAAATATATAAATTGAATTTTCTCAGTTTTCTGTAATTTTGAAATCTCGCAATCTTTGTAATTTTGAAGTCTTTGTAATCTTGAAATCTTTGTAATCTTTATAATCTTTGAAATCTTTGTAATCGTGCGATTGAATCTCTTTTTGTAAATCAAATCAAAAATCTTTTTATTCGTTCCTAGTATAAAGTAAAATGTTCAAGGAGGTGGTACTTATCTTTCATGTGAGTCGTTGTTGTTTTCAAAGAAGTGAATAAATGTCTTGAAATGTATGAATTTCGCGCAGCAAAAAGCAGTGTGAGAAGTGAGACTTGAACCCTTAATCTGCTTCTTGGATTTTCTCGCACCATACCAACTGTGCTAAGCCTCTTTTGCGAAATAATCAAAGTGCTTGCGAAGTAATCAAATTCCAACTGTATAAGAGGCAATTCTGTATAAATTTCGCATAGTAAAAATAAACATGCGAGAAGCAAGAATTGATCCCGCGACCTGCTGCTTGCATTAATGCCTCCTGAACAACTATGATAACCCTCTCTTGCGAAATAATAAAAGACTGTGCGAAGTAATCAAATATCAACTCTGCGAAATGAATATTTGTGAAGAAAAAATTATTTGGTCGCAGGGAGAATCGAACCCATGTCCTCTAGTTTGCATACTCCTTCTCTGACCATCTGCGCTACTTGTTGCTTGCGAAAGAAACACACAATGTTGTGCTTTATTCCATTTCTTCGCCTTTAGGATTTCAAAAATGTGCGAAAAATTAAGTTTGATGAGGGATTCGAACTCGAGTCATACAACTCACTTTAGCGAAGCTTGACCAACTGTGCTACCTCTTGTTTGCGAACTAATGAAACAATATTGCGAAATTATTCATTTTTTCGCTATCTGTAAAAAGAAGAAAACTATGCTCGCAGGGAAGTTCAAACTTGCGACCACGAACGTACATATTGTTCTCTTGACCAAATGTTCAAGAATCTCTTTACGAAATAAACGCACAATGTTTTTCTCTTATTCTTTTATTCTCCCATGCAAATGAGAAGAAAATGAAAAATATGTGTCTCTGCGAAATTCGAACCAGTGACCTATCGCTTACTCGCTCCAGCTCAAACCATCTGTGCGAATTTCTGTTTGTGATAGAAATTGCAGCATCTGCCTCTTATCTTTTCTTCGTCCTTCCTTAACTTCTTTCACATTTGCCTTCTTCTCCTGAACATGAAAATCTTCCATTGAAACTTCCATTTTCTCCTTAAATTTCACCATAACAACTAATTTTTTTTCTCACTCTTTTCATGTTTTTGAATTGTTGATGATGTTTACTCCATGAAAGTGTGATTTCTTCCATAAAATTTCCATTTTTGAACCTAAATTTTGTAGATCTAGAAAAATATGAACAGTAGCTAATCTTCATGAAAATTTCTTGAATCAACAAGTTACAGGAAGGATAAATCCTTTACTCGTTCCCTGTTTCTAGCGCCATTATGTAGTTGTTGGAAATCCCACAACACACCCCTTGTATTATCATGACTATAATTTCTAGATGTAAACTTATTTGATATGAAAATAAAGATAAAAATAATGAAAATAGAAAATAAGACACAAGATTTATGTGGTTCGATCAATTTGATCTACATCCACGGAGTTAGGTTTCACTATGATTGTTTGTAATTACATATGGATTACAATTGAGACTCCATTAATGAGTATTTGGAGCTCTCTCTCTGGTTTTTGGGGAAGAATAAAAAGATAATAATAATACAAAATTACTTTTCTCTCTCCTACCTTTCTCTTTATATAGATATTTACATAGTGGATGACAGCTCATATGTGGTGGGATACAGCTAACATTTCCCCTAATTTCGGAATCACTGTGCGATGTTCTCGCAGGCTCACGTTGGATCTTAATTTGCACACATGCTACGTTCTCTCGCAAGCTTCCCTACATTATCGCGAGATCTTATTATTGTGCGATATTTGGATCCTATAGGGGAGTGATACATATCACCATAGTATTGTTGTTAAATTCGTGATGCAATTGGACTTTGATGTTACATAATGATACTATGTCACTGTATAATAATGATCGAGAATCTCGATTTCTCTCATTTTTATAGCTACGGATCTTCAAAAACAGTGGTGCTAAAATTACAACCTTTGGGATCATTGGAGTACTTGGAAGGACGAAGATTTCAAGGACGTTGAAGATTAGACTATGGAATAGGATCTATTAAAGTTTATCTTTTTTGTATTCCATATGTATTAATAGTCTTGTCACTAAAATTGACAAAGGGGGAGATTGTTAGATCATAGATCGGTCGACCTCGCATGCGTTGCTATATCAAGCATGTTTGTCAATGTTAGTGATCAAAACTATGAGTCTTGATTTCTAGTATATTATAGCCAAGTCTTGGACTAGGATAGAAAAGTGTAGTTAATCTCAAGGACTTCATGGCGATTCATCATACATCGACGAAGATATACTCAAGGAACTGTGGAACTTCATCAACAAAAAGGTATGTGGAGACTTGAACTTATCTATCTATGTATTCTATCTCCTACTTCATATGAGGCAAAAGTCGTATGCTATATAGACTGGATCATACACATCTGAAATTTTGAGCCGAGTATACTCTACTTATCTTTTTCTCGAAATCATGTGTTGGTAAAGCGTTTCGCTTTGATCGGGTTTATCTTCACCTAGTGACGAAAGTCATGAAAAGTTTCAATACTTTTAGAATTGCTCTGACGGGAAACAGTCTGTGAATAATGACTATATAACGTCCTCTGAGAATATCTCAATGGTTGGAATGAGAGTTTAGATTACGTAACCATGTATATCTTGAACCGAAGTTTTCGAACTTTGTTGATCAAGAGAAACCAGAGGAATTGGCTTTGCCAAGTCCGCGAAACCAGTCCGATAACTGTCGGAAATTCTCTTACCGAGAATTTATGGTGGGTTTTCCAAAAACTTGTTTGCGCGTTTATTCCGCGAACTCAGTCCGTGAACCTAGTCCGCTAACTGGCATAAGTTTCCTTGCCGAGATTTTCTGCTGAGTTTGGAAAACTCTGCCGGTTTTCTTAAGTCCGCAAACTTGTTTGTGAGCTTAAGTGGTTATGATCTAAAGATGTGCTCTGAACATGAAACTTAAATTACTAAGAAATGCTTTATGCAAACCGTGGCTATAAATTTCATGAGCCGATTCAATCGAATCGAATCATCTTTGCTTCAATTGTGTCTTGTGTAGTTACATAAGATCTTATAGCAATTAAACAACTCTCTAACTAGTTCATTTGAGTCAATTGAACTAGTTATGATGAAGAACAACCAGGTTAATATGAGATGTTCATATGGTTAACCTTTTGGGTTACTATGTTGAACCAACATACATGTACACGTTTGGGCATGGTTTTCACAAACCCAATAAATGTCTATCTCAAGTGTGTGTGACAAGCTAAGTTTTCGATATAACGGTTGAGAAATATTAGCTTGAATCTAAATCAGGTTTTCATATAATGGTGAATATGGATTGCTTTGTAACTAAAGCAAAACCCTGATTTGAAGGCTACATAAAGGAGACATCTAGCATTGGGCAAAACTAATCCCCACACGTATGTATGATACTAGTGCGCTCAGTATAGTCTATTCTCCTCTGACCTTTGGTTTTCTTCTCTAAAACCAGGTTAACGACTTAAAGACTTCATTGGGATTGTGAAGCCAGACCGATACTACTTTTATCGTAGTTGTGTGATCTGATCTTGCATCTTCTATCGTACGAGTACAATCTATTGGTTGGCTTGAGATCGTGAGAGTTCTCCGATAGGCAAGATAAAGAAGTCACAAACATCTTCGTCTCACTATTTGTGATTCCTCGACATCCTCTTGTGTATTCAAGTAAGATTGTTGAGAGGTGATTGATTAATCTAGGATGTTCTTCGGGAATATAAGACCGGATTATAAATTGGTTCTCGTTCACCTTGATTTCATATCATAAGACGGAACAAAACCTAAGGTTTTTCTGTGGGAGACATATTTATCCTTTGATAGACTTTTATGTGTGAGACAGATTTATTTATTATCTTAGTGAATCAAGTGCGCAGTGTCCCGCTGGGATCAGATGCGTAGGAGTACGACTGTACCTTAAATTAGTGGGAGACTGATTGGGGTTCAACTATAGTCCAGTCTGAAGTTAGTTTGTAGTAGGCTAGTGTCTGTAGCGGCTTAATACAGTGTGTATTCAATCTGGACTAGGTCCCAGGGTTTTTCTGCATTTGCGGTTTCCTCCTTAACAAAACTTCTGGTGTTTGTGTTATTTCTTTTCCACATTATATTTTATATAATTGAAATAACACAGGTTGTGCGTTAAGATCATCAATTGGAAATCCAACCTTGTTGATTGATCCTTGGACATTGGTCTTTGGTACCGTCCAAGTTATTCCTTGTGTTTGATTAAAAAGACTCGCTATTGTTTTAGGTTAAGTAAATCAAAACAAGTGAAAGATATTAACTTCTTCAGATACTTTTTATCTAGATTGAGTCTGACTGTCTAGTTGATTCTCTAGCAAAGTATTTCGGAGTTAGTCCATACAGATTGCTAAGCAAAATATTGGGTGGTGTTGTTAGACCCCCGCTTTTTCAGTTCTAGAGACGATCTTGTGATAATCCATTGTTAACAGACTCCGTTCTGTGCGTGATTGATCACAAGAGATTCAAGTGATTGTGTGCAGGTTTTTATTGAAGATTTAAGAAGATTTGAAGACAAATAAGATATTGAAGATCTGACTTGGGTTTATAATCTTTGGTGTGCACAATACTTGTTTTGGTAAAAGAGGATCCAATTAATAATCCGTCTATCCTTGTGGTAGATTGGATTGATCAATTGAGTAGATCGGAATTAACACAATTATTTGGATTAAGAGTGTTGTTGGCTTAATCTTAAACGATTACTTCGGTAATTGAATATAAGATAGATCTAAGGACCTGACGAAGGAGTTTATGTTAAGATAAACGGAAGAGCCTTTATTTGACTCATATCACTTGGTTGAAGAGAGTTGATACCAAACAAATTTGTTGTTCCTTTACTGTTTGGAATACGAACCAAAGGAATTGTTCCAAGTACGTGACTTATTTATAAGTTAGAGGCGTGGAAATACAGACGGAACTAGGTGAACTATAGGTTTAGTTGCTTGGTCTCAACTATACGAAGTTAGGTGTAATTTTGTGTAGCGTCTTAATCCTGAGAGTATTCAATTCTGCACAAGGTCCCGGGGTTTTTCTGCATTTGCGTTTCCTCGTTAACAAAATCTTGCTGTGTCATTTACTTTATATTTCCGCATTATAATTGTTTTATTATAATTAAAGTAAATTACACAAACGTTAATTCCTATTTACTTGATAAGCAATCCTATTGTGTTTGGTTAATTCCGAACCTTTGTATCAAGTAAACGTACTTCGTTGTTGTATTGTCTTGATCTCGTATTCATAGACGATCAGACGAAGTGTGAACCGATTAGTTGTATTGTCTCGACTCAGTCCATAGAAAATCACTTTCGGAGAAAGGACTTATAGGTAGTAAAAGTTTTAGCTTGAGGTATATTTGGGTACCCTCGCCTTTTCAATTGGTATCAGAGAAAGCAAACACGAAAATATCTAACAATCTGTGTTGGGTGCGATCCAACCTATAAGAATTGAATCTAATGTCTAGTTTAGTTAACGTTCTGCAAGAGTATGAGTACTCAAAAGTTGAAGATGTTACTACTTCGTTGGCTCATGGCTGGAGTTACGAAAACATCTATGTCTATCTCTGATGAAAGAGAAGATGCTGATAAAGAGTTGGTAAAACTCCTAAAGCATATACAATCTCTGTCTTCTAAAGTATTGTCTAGCCAAAGAGAAATGGATCTCACTGTCAAACTAGAGGCTCTTGGTAAATCTCTCACAAATAAAGAGACATGTCCTATGATTCTGACTAATGATGCTGTTGTGATTTCTTCTGATGAGGAAACTAAAAGTCCTTGCTCGACTTTTACAGACTGTGATAAAACCGATTTAATCACATCTGAAACAGATCAAGATGATGGTAGTGTGCCTAACTACATCAAGTCAGAAGAGGATGAGAACCCAGCTTATAGATCTGCTGATGATCAAACGAAATCTTGTCCAAAGGAAACTTTGAACCGATTCCGTGGTGATTGTAAGGAATACAATTTTCAGTCACTTGACAGAAAACTTATACTTCTTCAACATACGATGGTAAAAATCTTGAAAGAAGTTTGTTGTCTTAAAAAACTGAAAGATCATTCCTCAGTAGAAAGACAGATTATACCACATCTCGATAAGATCAACTCAAAGGAGTCAGAGGAAAGAGTTTATAATCGCTTCTGGAAAAAGGTTCCGCTGCACCCATATCGAAACAATTCTGGTTTTGATGAGGAACGACTTCAGAAGGAAGGGAAAGAGCGAATCTCTGCCAAAAGAAACAATCAGGAATTTCCAATAGTTGTTTCAGATGATCACACTAATGTGAAAATAAGGAAGTCCTTAGAATGAGAAAATCTTATGAAAATCTCATTGAAAGAATTAAGAGATATTTATTCTCTGAGAATTCTCGCATTAGTACATTTTCTTCACATGATCATATCTCTCTAGTTAGAAAATATCATCGTCTTGGGAGAAAATATTTTGGGCAGAAATTCCCAAAGAGAAACATGAATTATGTTTCTGATATTCACTGTAAGATGTAAAAAGCTTACTCTGATGCAACTTAGTTGTATCGGAACTGTGCACTCTCATCCCGCTCTGTGCTCGTAATTTTGGATGAGAAAGGCACATAAAAACAAGGACACATGTTAATAGTAGTTCCCATTTTTCGGTAATAAGAGATATTTATGGAATAACTTTTGATTCCACTCTGCAATAAAAAGAGAAGTTCGAAAACATATTTGTGTATATTTTCGAAAAACCTTGTTTCAAAAACTTCTCTTAGGTTTATTTCTTTCCTTGATAAGGATGTCTCCCATAACTCACAGTGTTACAAGGAGTGATAGAAGGGAAACACGAAAAGTAAAAACTGTCAAGGGTGTCCCATATCGAAGAATCAGGAAGATTATCTCAGGAATCGGACCTGATCATAACTCTGTTAGATCTCAAGAAGAATCATGTCTTTTTGCTATCAATGATTCCGATTTCACCAAGTGGCTTCCCACTAATGGTATGGGTAATATTACGCATGAGTTTGAAGAACTCATAGGAAATCTCTTTACCTTGATTAATGATCGGGGTGAACTAAAGGTTAAAATTAAGGAGATAAAAGGTGAACTTGAAGATTTGAAGTTTCAACTTGAAGTTCTCGAAAATCAGAGAATGGGTGCAGACAAGCCTCTTGAGACATGCTTTAACTGTTTGAACACTAAAGAGACCTCAGTGAACAACAAGATCACCACTAGAGATTAAGTTATTTGCTGTATTACTTAATCTAGAAATAATAGACATCAATTTTTGATCTCTTTCATTGATTATATTGGTCTATTTATGAATAAAACTATTCTGAATAAAATTATTTGATTGGTAATTTTTCTTGTGATAGTTTTCGGTTTACATAGCATGTGCTTGAATGCTTTTATCTTATTGCTATGTATGTTTATGGGATGTTTGATTTCGGTTTTACTAACTTAATATTCGATCTCATATATTGTGAACCCTTGTGGTTTGGGTGACTTTTTGATTTAACAGGATTAAGTTCTAGCACATGTTGGTAGGCTTTATCAAAGAATCATGAGGGGTTCTGGTAGAAACAATATATGAAAAAGTCACAATATGTTGAATCGGTTTTGGTTTAGCATAAAAAAATATGTGTTTCGACGGGTTTCAACTCTTGCTTGCAATTGTTAAAACCGGTTTTCAACCTTTCTCTGGTAAAGGTTGAGGTTGTTTTTGTTTTTTTTGCATAAGGATGACAACATGATGATGTTTCGATATCAATTCTCCTTGGAAGAAGATGCAAACATATTGGAGAAGTGGATGCGACATTTGAGGTAAAAGTCTTAATAGTTAATTTTTTTCCTGTTTAAGAAAAGCCTGAGTTTATATTATATATATTTATTTCTTTTGCTTAACAAAATTTCGGTTAAATTGATGTTTATTCCATGATGTGTGTGTGTGGATGTGTGTGATTCAATTGGTTCCGGTTAAGAAAAACTATTGTTATCTTGCTTTATTGTGTGGTATCAATTGTTTAGGCTTACAAAATATCGGTGCAATTGCGGTGCTTTTAGTGTCTATGTTGTTTCAATTGCTTCTGGTTGAAGTGAATAATTATGCAAGTTGATTTATGTTGGTTTGTATCAATTGTTTATGGCTTAATGAAATAAAAGGTGTACGGGATGAGTTGTTTAGTCCAATTCGATTCCGGATAAGAGAAACTAAGTTAATTATGATCTTAGTTAGACTTATCGAAGTAAGGTTTCGGTTATTCAAGTCTAATCGAATGCCTTAACAAGAAATAAAAAGTGGCGCTTGCAAACCTAGCATGCCATGCCGTCCAAACCTAGGGCCAAGCTGGCACGCATGCCATTGGCACATGCCAAAGTGGCGCATGCAAACCTAGCATGCCATGTCGTGCAAACCTAGGGCCAAGCCGCCACACATGCCAAAGTGGCGCTTGCAACCTAGCATGCCATGCCGTGCAAACCTAGGGCCAAGCAACCACACATGCCATTGGCACATGCCAAAGTGGCGCTTGCAACCTAGCATGCCATACCGTGCAAACCTAGGGCCAACCTCCACACATGCCATTGGCACATGCCAAAGTGGCGCTTGCAACCTAGCATGCCACATCGTGCAAACCTAGGGCCAAGCTGCCACGCATGCCAAAGTGGCGCTTCCAAACCTAGCAT
>NC_039360.1:131884230-131884775 GCF_003573695.1 Papaver somniferum | reverse complement strand
GGCACATGCCAAAGTGGCGCTTGCAAACCTAGCATGCCATGTCGTGCAAATCTAGGGCCAAGCCGCCACACATTCCAAATTGGCGCTTGCAACCTAGCATGCCATGTCGTGCAAACCTAGGGCCAAGAAGCCACACATGTCATTGGCACATGCCAAAGTGGCGCTTGCAACCTAGCATACCATACCGTGCAAACCTAGGGCCAACCGCCACACATGCCATTGGCACATGCCACAGTGGCGCTTGCAACCTAGCATGCCATATCGTGCAAACCTAGGGCCAAGCTGCCACGCATGCCAAAGTGGCGATTGCAAACCTAGCATGCCATGCGGTGCAAACCTAGGGCCAAGCCGCCACACATGCCATTAGCACATGCTACAGTGGAGCTTGCGACCTAGCATGCCATGCCGTGCAAACCTAGGACCAAGCCGCCACACATCCCATTGGCACATGCTAAAGTGGCGCTTGCAAACCTGGCATATCGTGCCGTGCAAACCTAGGGCCAAGCCGCCATACATGCCATTGGCACATGCCAAAGTGGCGCTTG
>NC_039360.1:131883571-131884220 GCF_003573695.1 Papaver somniferum | reverse complement strand
CAACCGCCACACATGCCATTGGCACACGCCAAAGTGGCGCTTGCAACCTAGCATGCCATATCGTGCAAACCTAGGGCCAAGCTGCCACGCATGCCAAAGTGGCGATTGCAAACCTAGCATGCCATGCGGTGCAAACCTAGGGCCAAGATGCCACACATGTCATTGGCAAACGCTACAATGGAGCTTGCGACCTAGCATGCCATGCCGTGCAAACCTAGGACCAAGCCACCACACATGCCATTGGCACATGCCAAAGTGGCGCTTGCAAACCTGGCATGCCGTGCCGTGCAAACCTAGGGCCAAGCCGCCATACATGCCATTGGCACATGCCAAAGTGGTGCTTGCAAGCTAACATGCCATGCCTTGCAGACCTAGAGCCAAGCCGCCACACATGCCATTGGCACATGCCAAAGTGGCGCTTGCAAACCTAGCATGCCATGCCGTGGAAACCTAGGGCCAAGCCTCCCTGCATGCCATTGGCACATGCCGAAGTGGCGCTTGCAAACCTAGCATGCTATGTCGTGCAAATCTAGGGCCAAGCCGCCACACATTCCAAAGTGGCGCTTGCAACCTAGCATGCCATGTCGTGCAAACCTAGGGCCAAGTAGCCACACATGTCATTGGCACATGCCAAAGTGGCGCTTGCAAC
>NC_039360.1:131883007-131883291 GCF_003573695.1 Papaver somniferum | reverse complement strand
ACATGCTACAGTGGAGCTTGCGACCTAGCATGCCATGCCGTGCAAACCTAGGACCAAGCCGCCACACATGCCATTGGCACATGCCAAAGTGGCGCTTTCAAACCTAGCATGCCATGCCGTGCAAACCTAGAGCCAAGCCACCACATATGCCATTGGCACATGCCAAAGTGGCGCTTGCAAACCTAGCATGCCATGCCGTCCAAACCTAGGGCCAAGCTGGCATGCATGCCATTGGCACATGCCAAAGTGGCGCTTGCAAACCTAGCATGCCATGTCTTGCAAAC
>NC_039360.1:131877523-131878626 GCF_003573695.1 Papaver somniferum | reverse complement strand
CGCTTGCAAACCTAGCATGCCATGCCGTGCAAACATAGAGCCAAGCCGCCACACATACCAAAGTGGCGCTTGCAAACCTAGCATGCCATGCCATGGAAACCAAGGGCCAAGCCTCCCCGCAGGCCATTGGCACATGCCGAAGTGGCGCTTGCAAACCTAGCATGCCATGTCGTGCAAATCTAGGGCCAAGCCGCCACACATTCCAAAGTGGCGCTTGCAACCTAGCATGTCATGTCGTGCAAACCTAGGGCCAAGCAGCCACACATGTCATTGGCACATGCCAAAGTGGCGCTTGCAACCTTGCATGCCATACCTTGCAAACCTAGGGCCAACCGCCACACATGCCATTGGCACATGCAAAAGTGGCGCTTGCAACCTAGCATGCCATATCGTGCAAACCTAGGGCCAATCTGCCACGCATGCCAAAGTGGCGATTACAAACTTAGCATGCCATGCGGTGCAAATCTAGGGCCAAACCGCCACACATGCCATTGGCACATGCTACAGTGGAGCTTGCGACCTAGCATGCCATGTCGTGCAAACCTAAGACCAAGCCTTTACACATGCCAAAGTGGCGCTTGCAAACCTGGCATGCCGTGCCGTGCAAACCTAGGGCCAAGCCGCCATACATGCCATTGGCACATGCCAAAGTGGCGCTTGCAACCTAGCATGCCAAGCCTTGCAGACCTAGGTCCAAGCCGCCACACATGCCAAAGTGGCGCTTGCAAACCTAGCATGCCATGCCGTGCAAACCTAGAGCCAAGCCACCACACATGCCATTGGCACATGCCAAGTGGCGCTTGCAAACCTAGCATGCCATGCCGTGGAAACCTAGGGCCAAGCCTCCCCGCATGCCATTGGCACATGCCGAAGTGGCACTTGCAAACCTAGCATGCCATGTCGTGCAAATCTAGGGCCAAGCCGCCACACATTCCAAAGTGGCGCTTGCAACCAAGCATGCCATGTCGTGCAAACCTAGGGCCAAGCAGCCACACATGTCATTGGCACATGCCAAAGTGGCGCTTGCAACCTAGCATGCCATACCGTGCAAACCTAGGGCCAACCGCCACACATGCCATTGGCACATGCCAAAGTGGCACTTG
>NC_039360.1:131874006-131874679 GCF_003573695.1 Papaver somniferum | reverse complement strand
CCAAAGTGTAGCTTGCAACCTAGCATGCCATATCGTGCAAACCTAGGGCCAAGCTGCCACGCATGCCAAAGTGGCGATTGCAAACCTAGCATGCCATGCGGTGCAAACTTAGGGCCAAGCCGCCACACATGCCATTGGCACATGCTACAGTGGAGCTTGCGACCTAGCATGCCATGCCGTGCAAACCTAGGACCAAGCCGCCACACATGCCATTGGCACATGCCAAAGTGGCGCTTGCAAACCTGGCATGTCGTGCCGTGCAAATCTAGGACCAAGCCGCCACACATGGCAAAGTGGCGCTTGCAACCTAGCATGCCATGCCTTGCAGACCTAGGTCCAAGCCGCCACACATGCCATTGGAATATGCCAAAGTGGCGCTTGCAAACCTAGCATGCCATGTCGTGCAAACCTAGAGCCAAGCCGCCACACATTCCAAAGTGGCGCTTGCAAACCTAGCATGCCATGACGTGGAAACCTAGGGCCAAGCCACCCCGCATGCCATTTGCGCATGCCGAAGTGGCGCTTGTAAACCTAGCATGCCATGTCGTGCAAATCTAGGGCCAAGCCGCCACACATTCCAAAGTGGCGCTTGCAACCTAGCATGCCATGCCGTGCAAACCTAGGGCCAAGCAGCCACACATGCCATTGGCACATGCCAAAGTGGCGCTTGCAA
>NC_039360.1:131872753-131873969 GCF_003573695.1 Papaver somniferum | reverse complement strand
AGCCACACATGCCATTGGAACATGCTAAAGTGGCGCTTGCAACCTAGCATGCCATACCGTGCAAACCTAGGGCCAAGCCGCCACACATGCCAAGGTGGCGCTTGCAAACCTAGCATGCCATGTCGTGCAAACCTAGGTCCAAGCCGCCACACATGCCAAAGTGGCTCTTGCAAACCTAGCATGCCATGCCGTGCAAATCTAGGGCCATGCCGCCACACATGCCATTGGCACATGCAAAAGAGGCGCTTGCAACCTAGGATGCCACGCCGTGCCAACCTAGGGCCAAGCCGCCTCACATGCCATTAGCACATGCCAAAGTGGCGCTTGCAACCTAGCATTTCATGCCGTGCAAACCTAGGTCTAAGCCGCCACACATGCCATTGGCACATGCCAAAGTGACGCTTGTAACCTAACATGACATGCCGTGCAAACCTAGGGCCAAGCCGCCAGACATGCTATTGGCACATGCCAAAGTGGCGCTTGCAAACCTAACATGCCATTCCATGCAAACCAAGGGCTAAGTCGCCACACATGCCAAAGTGGCGCTTGCAACCTAGCATGCCATGTCGTGCAAACCTAGGGCCAAGCCGCCACGCATGCCATTGGTACATGCCAAAGTGGTGCTTGCAAACCTAGCATGTCATGCCGTGCAAACCTAGGGCCAAGCCGCCACGCATGCCATTGGCAAATGCCAAAGTGGCGCTTGCAAACCTAGCA
Source organism: Papaver somniferum (assembly GCF_003573695.1). Lineage (NCBI taxonomy): Eukaryota > Viridiplantae > Streptophyta > Magnoliopsida > Ranunculales > Papaveraceae > Papaver > Papaver somniferum. The sequence goes on along the minus strand of NC_039360.1, from coordinate 131,873,252 downwards.
TGTCTTGCGGTGCAAACATAAGACCAAGCCGCCACACATGCCAAAGTGGCGCTTACAAACCTAGCATGCCATTCCATGCAAACCTATGGCCAAGCCACCATACATGCCATTGGCACATGCCAAAGTGGCGCTTGCATCCTAGCATGCCATGCCTTGCAGACCTAGGTCCAAGCCGCCACACATGCCATTGGCACATGCCAAAGTGGCACTTGCAAACCTAGCATGCCATGCCGTGCAAACCTAGAGCCAAGCCGCCACACACGTCATTGGCACATGCCAAAATGGCGATTGCAAACCTAGCATGCCATGCCGTGGAAACCTAAGGCCAAGCCTCCCCGCATGCCATTGGCACATGCCGAAGTGGCGCTTGCAAACCTAGCATGCCATGCCGTGCAAATCTAGGGCCAAGCCGCCACACATTCCAAAGTGGCGCTTGCAACCTAGCATGCCATGTCGTGCAAACCTAGGGAAAAGTAGCCACACATGTCATTGGCACATG
>NC_039360.1:131872294-131872572 GCF_003573695.1 Papaver somniferum | reverse complement strand
AGGGCCAACCATCACATATTCCATTGGCACATGCCAAAGTGGCGCTTGCAACCTAGCATGCCATATCGTGCAAACCTAGGGCCAAGCTGCCACGCATGCCAAAGTGGCGATTGCAAACCTAGCATGCCATGCGGTGCAAACCTAGGGCCAAGCCGCCACACATGCCATTGGCACATGCTACAGTGGAGCTTGCGACCTAGCATGCCATGCCGTGCAAAGCTAGGACCAAGCCGCCACACATGCCATTGGCACATGCCAAAGTGGCGCTTGCAAACCTG
>NC_039360.1:131865868-131871864 GCF_003573695.1 Papaver somniferum | reverse complement strand
GTCTTGCCGTGCAAACCTAGGACCAAGCCGCCACACATGCCAAAGTGGCGCTTACAAACCTAGCATGCCATGCCATGCCATGCAAACCTAGGGCCAAGCCGCCACACATGCCAAAGTGGCGCTTGCAAACCAAGCATGCCATGCCGTGCAAAACTAGGGCCAAGCCGCCACACATGCCATTGGCACATGCCAAAGTGGCGCTTGCAAACCTAGCATGCCATTCCATGCAAACCTAGGGCCAAGCCGCCACACATGCCATTGGTACATGCCAAAGTGGCGCTTGCAAACCTAGCATTGCCACTTACACCCGATGTGCAACCTGCGACCAAGGCATGCCACACATGCCATTGGCACATGTCACGCAACACTTGCAACCTAGCATTGCCACTTGCACCCGATGTGAAACCTGTGACCAAGGCATTCCACACATGCCATTGGCACATACCACGCAACGCTTGCAACCTGACAACTTATCAAACACCAGCGACATGCTACACGTTTTCCACGAAAACACTCGAGACATCAATACATGTCACAAGCTGGGGGATCTCTTTAGGGTTTTGGTTTGGCGATTTACAGCGTGCGGCGTACACTACGCCCGCCATAAGAAAGTGTATTAAGGATGAAGCGGTTAAGTAAATAGGGAAATAATGGTGAAACGCTTTTCTTTTACGGAACATAAATTCCATGCATTAACGGTTACCACCTCCTCCCATTTACTCACCCTTTATTTCCTTCCTTGATGAGACCAAAGTATGTTTCAATTCGACTTGTATAAATATGTCTTACCTATTTCCACCAAGGGACAACTTCTTGGTCACGGAGAAATACAATACTCAGAAAGGCAACTTTGCTAGCTTTCTCAAAGCTTTGAAATCTTGCAAGCTTTTCAAGCTTTCACATTCTAATACTAGTCGAGTACTACTCTTCCAGAACTATTCTGGTCTCAACACTCTCTTCGCTTCCCTCCCTAAACCAGCCTTTCTCCTCCATTTGTGACCGAAGCGAACCTGGAACGACCATTTATTGGTTTAGGCAAAATTTTTATAGATTGATCTCTCGAATCTAAAGTACTCCCGTGCAGTACATTTTTTTGGGTTTAGATTTGTTTTTCACTTACCTGCCATAATTACTGAAATCGGCAGAAACGACTTTCACCCATAAACAATTGGCGACCACAGTGGGAGATTGATCTTTCGGTTACAATATCAACTTTAAAAAATCGATCTCGAGCCGAGCATCAGGATGGTAGAAGCAAACAAATCGGTTTTGGTATCTACAACTCGACTACCAGAAAACCTGGTTACCAGTCGCAAACCGCAAGAGACGGCTGGGGACTTCACAAGAACCATAAGCAAACGACTCAGTCACCAAGAAGCTCCAAAACGACTGGGGACTTTCCAAAATCACGGCAATACTACATACAAAACCGGTTTTGCGCGGGGAAGATATTGTTTTCAGCAAAAAGACCCAGAAAACTGAGTAAGTCTAGATCGGACGAGATATACGATTTATTTTTTAGGGTTCTCGATAAAACCATCATGCTATTTAACCCTATGCCAACTACCGACACACACTTTCGTGAAAGCAATATTCCCTTAACAAGTCATAATCAAAGCAATACTATTAAAACCATTCATTTCAGAAATAATTCAGTATCCTCAAAAACTACAAGTTGTCTATCAAAACTAGTCGAACTCTAAACCAAACACCCAGTGTGTCTTTCAAAAGAAAAGAGAGAAACATTTAAGGAAAGTTATCCAACAGTGGTCTGCTTTTCTAAGAGAAGGCGTCCCTTGCATCTTCGAGAGCTGCTCTCTCCAGAGTCAACATCTTGGAAAGCTCTTCGACTTCTGCCTCTTGCTGTGAAATTTCACCCGCGGAAAGACTTTCGACTGCTACAGCTTTCAACTTATGGATCTCAGCAAAGCCTTTGACAAACCACGAAGCGTTGAACTTCTTTTCTACGTATATATCACGATGATACTCCCAACTGATGATGACATCTTCAGAAACAGTATGGCCAGTCACTTCGTACATGTCCTCGACTGAAGACAAAGCTTCTTCCACACGTTTGGCCAACGCGAATCGACTGGTGATCTTCTTGGTTGTGGCCATATGTCTGTACCTTTCCCAGATTCTGGTGTACAACGCCTCGTACTTAGCCGGCTTTCTGAAGCCTCCGACCAGCACGTGACCTGGATAAGAAACCAAGTATGAGGGATCAAAAGTGGCACCCGCAGCCAGATCCACGACTGGCAAAGGTTTCTTTTTCGTGCTTGCATCGACAGTCGTCAAAGCATTCTCCGTTATCCGAGTCGTGCCCACGCTTTTCGTTTGGTCAACTTCCATCTCCAAGTTACCGTCATCAGTCCCCGTCACTAAAGGCAAGTCTTCGCAAGTCTTCCCTCAAAACCATCTCCCGAATCAGATTCTTCCTGCAAGCTTGAGTTAGATGCCTTCAAAAAAGAAAGAGGGAAGAGAAAATAAGAAGGGAAAGGAAGACGTGAAACTTACCGAACCACTTCCAGAAGAAGATCCAGTGCTGCTGTCAGAAGAACTACTTTCACTTTCTGAACTTTTCTCTTTCTTTGACTCTTCCCCATTACGAGAGGACTCAATGCCTCCGACATCTTTCGAAAGAGTTTTTGTCTCCTGACGACGGGCGAGTGCAGTAAAGGCGTTAACACTATCGAAGCCCTGGTAGAAACAAGGTGTAAATATTCAGAAACAGAATTCTACACGTTTTGGGTGAACCAGCAAGGAGATGACACCTACCTGATTATTGGAAGAGTTGAAAGACAAGGGAGTTGTAGGGTCTGTTGAAACCGACCAAAATCCACCAGCACGGTTCTTCGTCCTCCGTTCCTTCAACATTGGATGCTTTGCCAAAATCTCAGGAGTAGGTTTACAACGGTCTTTCACCACTGTATGGTTTACAAAACCACGAATGGTGAGGAACTCATCTTGCCAGAACTCATTGTACTTGAAGGTCGCCGAAGAAGTTCTTTCTGAAGGAAAAAAGGTTAGACTCGTACCCGATTCAAGAACACTGGCGTTGAGAACGACTGGAAAAGAATTCTTTGGAGCAGCCGGTTGACGAGCTAGAGGGACCCCTTGGTCGAAACCCATGTGACGAGAAGCACGATCAATATTGTAGGATATCACTTGGAAATACCCCCTAAAGAAAGACGGCATATAGCTGGGCATGCAACTTCGCAGAAACAAGTTTTCACCAACACTCAAGTTACCTTCAGAAAACAAAGTTATGTTCGGAGCAGAAGCAAAGGTGTTAGCCTGAACTACAGACGTATGCACCGGGGACCACGGGCAAAAACTGACTTTATGCAACTTATCAAGGAACCCAACCAAACTCAATCCATCTCTTGGGCGCCTGTTCATCCATCGTAGAATTCTGGAGCCGCCCCAGCTCGCGGGGATTAAAGGTAACGGTTTCGAAGCATACTTTCCAAAATGCTCCCATAACCACACCTGAAGGAAAACAACATGGACATACGAGTCCACTTTCATAAAACCGTCTGAAACACGTACGTCCACGACCAGGTGATCCAGATGCACATACAGAGAACCAAGGAACAAGCTGCCAATGGGAAGGACTTCACATTTCGCTAGCTTCACAGCAATCGCCAGAAGCTCTTGTCTTATTTCCTTCTTGCCGGAGCCATCATCGAAAACGTCCCTAGACAACCAGAGAGCCAAGAATGCTGCAACATGAAGTACACTACCCTTATGACTCGGTTCCAACTCATCCGAGAACCATTGGGACATCCACCAGCCGTAGAAACACTTTTGGTTCTCTTTCCGAACGAAATCTTTCGACTTCGCAGCAATATCGGCTCGCATCTTTTCTTCATCTTCTGACAATTGGATATTAAGGTTTCCTGTTATGGGAAGATTCAGCAGAAGGGCCACATTTTCTAGGTAGAAAGTCATTTCACCCCACCTGCATACAGCTGTATGAGTATCCAGGCACCATCTAGAGATAAAAGCAACTAAACCAGGGATATCCTTCCTAATCTTAAGGTTTGCAGAAGCCTTAACAACGTCAATAATTTGCGCTCGAGTCAAACTAGCACTTATGTGTTCCTGGCTCACCATAAACTTAATCCATCTGTCGAAAGAGCGCAACGGGCTTTGACACATTCTAAAGTCAATATGGGAAGCAGAATACTCTCCTCTTTGAAGACAAAACCGTATTACGCTCTCTGGTCGGACTGAGCGGGTCCTCCTTTCATCCTTCGAACCGGTCAAGAGGATCGACATGAAATTGAGATGATTTTTCCGGGATGCAGCAAGGGGTTTTGTGAAGAAGTCATCATCCGTGTTTGGTTTGGAGCTGCAACATCTTGGTGAAGCAAGACCTTGTTCAGGTGACATCTTATCAGAGTTTCTTATGGTAATTTGGTAACAAGATATCTGCACCAAAGGGGAAGACGAGAAGAAGTTATCGGCCACACATAGCCACACCAAAACAAAAGGAAACCGTAAGCAACTGGGTTTTCATAAACATGCTTCCGCAGTGTTCATGACAAAAAGTCTATGAGTTCATAAGAGTTGCACTTAGGACTCAATTCTACGAAGACATAGAAGAACAATATTTTCTATGGTTTCATACAACGCATTTACAGCTAGAGTTTTCACAATTGGCGCACAAAAATGTGTATAAAGGAAGAAGAATCAAAGAGGAAGCTTTAGAAGACATACCTGGGTTGCCGACTCTCCTTATCACTCTGCCGCTAACGAAAAGGTGTGGAAAAACAAAAATACAAGATAAAAGAAAGACACCACTTTCTTATATATACAGGCGTGATAGTTAGGGAACTTCGAATAAGGAAGGGATTCCCCTTTCAAAGCCGTGCATGTAGAAAGGAAGCCGGGCCCGCAATGGCAAGCTTGGCCACCTCCAGAAAACGCACGCGCCCTCCTTAGTAGATTCCCAATCCGCGCCGGTTTTTCATTCCACGCCAGCTTCCCAAACGCACGCACCCTCCTTGGTAGCTTCCCAATCCGCGCCAGTTTCCCATTCCACGCGAGCTTCCCAACCCGCGCCAGCTGACGGTCCGCGCGCAAGGCTTTCCTTGCCAACGCCATGCTAGCCAGATGGCCCTCACCTACTCCAAGCTCCGTAACGCTGGCGAGTCCCTCTCGCGTCAAGTTTATGCTAGCAACTCCGCCTCGTCACACTGGGATTTGTACAAAGCTACCAGATGCAAGGATTGTGAATTCTATTTACATCTCGAAAAAGGTCAGACAAGCCTCCTCAACTATCTCTTACAACTTACTGTCACTCGTCTGTCACCATCTTATGCTTACCTCGCAACAAGGCTCATGTTCCAAGCTAAGCAGGGGACTTCATGTTGATGGTGGTTTTTAGACAAAGGGTAAAATCGTAAAATTTACATACAGCATGACGTCACCGGTGACACCGAACACATTTATTAAAGCATTCAATGCACTTATATAAAAAATTACCAGGGTATCTTTTTCAAATTGCTAAATTAGGGTTTCGACACACAAAACCCTAAGTCTATGCAAGCTGCACAACCGTTGCGCACCATGGCAACCATGCCAAAACCAAGCCGTACAACCATTTCGCACCATGGAAACCATTCCAAAACCAAGCCGCATGATCACTGCGCACCTGACAACCATGCCAAAGTGGCGCTTGCAACCTAGCATGCCATGCCGTGCAAACCTAGGGCCAAACCGCCACACATGCCATTGGCACATGCCAAAGTGGCGCTTGCAAACCTAGCATGCCATGTCGTGCAAACCTAGGACCAAGTCACCACACATGCCATTGGCACATGCCAAAGTGGCGCTTGCAACCTAGCATGCCATGCCGTGCAAACCTAGGTCCAAGCCGCCACACATGCCATTGGCACATGCCAAAGTGGCGCTTGCAAACCTAGCATGCCATGCGGTGCAAACCTAGGGCCAAACCGCCGCACATGCCATTGGCACATGCCAAAGTG